>NW_020194014.1:0-114712 GCF_002847045.1 Aspergillus candidus | reverse complement strand
TCGTCCCCGCTCTCTTCGTCGTCTTCGTCGCAATCAAGTTCTTCCTCATTGTTGAGCATGGAGTCGTCACCGCCGCCGCCGGTCTCGGTAGAGAAGTCACCACCGCCGCCACCCGTCATGGTAGAGTTGTTGCTATCCATGTTGCTGTTGTCATTACTGTTGCTGTTGCTGTTGGCATTGCTGTTGCTGTTGGCATTGCTGTTGCTGTCGCTGTTGCTGTTGGCATTGCTGTTGCTGCTGTTGTTGCTGTTGGCATTGCTGTTGCTGTTGTTGTTGCTGTTGGCATTGCTGTTGCTGTTGTTGTTGCTGTTGGCGTTGCTGTTGCTGTTGTTGTTGCTGTTGGTGTTGCTGTTGCTGTTGCTGTTGCTGTTGCTGTTGCTGTTGCTGTTGCTGTTGCTGTTGCTGTTGCTGTTGCTATCATCCAGATCCAGACCACTATTCGGACCGTCAAGGTCGTCGTCACAGTCAAAATCATCATCATTGCCAGCCGTGGAGGAGTCATTGCCGCCGCCAGTATTGGTGGAGGAGTTGTCGCCGTTGCCGTTGCCGGTCTGGGAGGAGGAGTTGCCAGTCATAGACTTGGCCTGCTTTTCCAGAGCCTCCTGATCCTGAGTCTGCTGATCCTCCGGCTGCTGGTTATGACGAGCCTGAATATTGTTGCCAGACTGACCCTCATCCAAGCCGGGACATTTCTCCTCGACAGTTTCCGTCAACTTATCATAGGGCGATGGGTAAGTCCAGATCAAGTCAAACCTAACACGCAGACCAATTAGCCTTGACGTTCAATCACGAAGAGAAAGAAAGAAAGTAAGTAAAACGGCCTAGATCCACACACCTATCATCAGGGTATGTCTCGGCGTTCTCATCACCCAACGCCTTGGCGAGCTCCGTCAACGCACTATGCTGCCAGGAGATCAAGATATTGCCGTCGCCCTTGTAGCCCTCAACGAGAGACTTGACACAGGCGGCATCATCTCTATCACAGGACGTGTCGACCTTAAGACCCAAGTCCTGAGCGAGCGGCTCGACGGTGTCACGGGGGCGCGCTCGATGGCCATCTGATGCTTGGTCAGTCACATGGGATCACAGAAGACACAACAAGGGGGTAAAAATAATGACACATACCGTCCTTAGGAGTCATAGCCAGGATCTGTCCGATCTTGTACTCGGAGTTCTTGCCGAAGATATTCCGGAGACACTCGGCGCGGTCTTCGCCCTCAGAGCTAAGACCAACGCCACCATCGCTGGGCTTCTCGCCATGGCGGATGAAGTAGACGGTAGGCGCGCCAGAGCCAGAGCCAGAGCCAGACCCGGAGTTCACAGTATTAGGACACGTCAGCGGCAAAGCCGTAGCCAGGCCGCTAGCCAGCGCCAGGGACAAGACCTGGTGAGTATACATGGCTCGGTGAGTCTTGCGCGCACCGGCACGACAGATGGGTAAGTAAAGTTGTAGACGAAGAGAAGTCAAGTAAAATGAGCCAGATACAGGCTCCAACACAATAGTAGTAAGTATGACCGATGGCAATTAGAGACTCATCAGAGCGATTCAAACACCCTCTTTATACCTTTTTCACTGAATCCTCACCGCGCGTCTTTTCATCCTGCCCGCGCGCGCCCCCTCTTCAAAGGATCCGGTGGCTGAGCCAGGAATTGAATTCTTTACTATAGAGGATTCCCATCGGGAGATACTGTAGTCCCCTGCTCCGTCCGCATATTCCTGCTCCATCCGCATATTCCTGCGCCGGGCCGGGGCAGCGTTAGGCGGATGCAGATCATCGTCAGGGACGGGTCTGATAGGAGAGCAAGAAGACTTTGGGACTAATTTCATCAGTGGCGCCCCGCATCTTTGGATGGATCCTTCTTCCGTGGGAGGATCGTACGGGGGTTCTTCCTGTTGGAATTGTATTCTGGGTTGGCTTCCTTTCACAATTCAAGAGATGTTGCCATGGTATGTATCAATCGTGGGAGAAATGAATGCCGATGGAGATTGTCATAATAGTGATGGATTCAATGATATTCTTGCGCAAGAGAGATGTATGAAAGATTGCAGATTGTGTGAAGGATTCAAACACAAACGGCACAAGGAAAAAGCCCCCAGATCAGCTGACCCATCGACATATACACCTTTCCCATCTCCCCCAAATGATAACCAAAGCAACTACCAAACAAGTTTCATCCCCCACAGGGCAAATCCTGCCCCATCCAAGAACAAGCATCCCCATCCAACACAATCGTCACATCAATGCAGGTACCAACCGACCCGTACGTATAACTAACAGGTTTGTTCACCATACTACGCCTACTAGTGCAAACCGGAGCATTCGGCCCCCACCGGGCGCCAGAACCGGCAGTGGAGCTTTTTGTCGTCCGAGGGGCCGAAATTGGGGGGTTTGATATTTGTTTGTCTTTGGATATTGCATTTGATAAGGTGAAGATGCCAAGGACTCTACGTGGCGTGTATGTGTTCTATACCGAGGCAGCTTTACATTTTGGTTGTGTTGGAATGGAATGGGAGACTATTCGAGGTTGTACACCTTTTACCGCTAGATACCCTAACTGATTGATTACAGCCCAAGTTTAGGGGGGGGGGAAAGAAAAGGATGAGATGAATAAATCACTATTACCATTATCATAGATACAGGCATCTATATAAATGCCCGGTAACCCTAATAAGTATACTATACCCTATCCAATCCAACACAGCGAGACAACAATAACACAGAAGAGAAGGGAAAGAAAAACAGAAATATTAAAGATAAAAACAAACAAGAAATAGAGAAAACAAAACCAAAAAATCAAAACATTCAACAAATTCACGGGCGCCCAAGCTATGCGCGTATATCAAGTCAATCAGCATACACCCTTTCAGGTGTGCCCTGTTGAACTCAAATTCAAATCAAAAGTCAAAAGTCAAAATCAAGTGTCAAATCAAACCAAAACAAACCAAACCAAAACAAAACAATCAATATCCCGTTTTAATCACCGTCGCCACACCAGATGTGAAGTGAAGTGCCCAGTTGGTATTTCCCCCGTCCTGCGAAGTAGAAAAGGATTGACTGCAGCGCCGTGCTATGCCATGCCAAGGTAATAATACAGTTCTCGTAAAGGAGTGGAATCCCAATGCCCCGCTGATAAAAATGCAAGCCGAAAAGGAACGGACAACGTATCTATAATGCGTCATGAAAAGAAAAACAAAAAAACAAGCAATAAATCAAATAATGCGGGGGCATCAAGACGTGATGATATCAAAGGAGAGACGTTGCAATCGTTGGAAAATGCTAAGTCTCCACGGTCGAATGAGGATTGGGCTGACCTAGCCAGAACGATGAGAAGGAGTGGCGGGAGCGACGATATTGGAATATAAAATAGAGATGACGCCGGTAGATGCAAGGTGGGCTCTGGTTGGAACTCAGAGCTCAGGGCCCGTGGGAGGGGTCGGACAGAGAATACGGCATCGGACCCATGTAGCTATAGCAAGAGCCGTTGCTAGGGGGCGCGCTGGCCGCGTTGTTCATCAGATGGCTGAGCTCCCATCCCCGGCTGATGGGAGCAGTGAGACCCAGATGGCTTTGCTGTTGACAGACCGTCGGGTAGGAGTATGACGGGGTCATCTGGTGGTAGGGTTGGCTGATGGCGGGGAGCACCGAGCGCAGTTCGGGAACCGACATGGGCGGTCCGCTGTGATCGGCGGAGGAGTAAGCAGTCATGCTGGGGCCGTAGGCACAAGACGCAGACGTGTCCGAGACCGATTGAGGAGAGGGTGCAGTGTGCGCTTCGGTGCCGGAATCCGAGGCAGCCCCGTTGCTCGCATAGGTCGAGCCGATTGGCGTGGGGAGGGCACCAGCCGTCGAAGAGTAACTGGCCGACTACATTTCAGAGGTTAGTAAGGTTTTTCTAATTGCAATCCTATGTATGAGGGCCACTCACGTATTTGCCAATAATCTTCTTCAAAGCATGGCTGAGAATCTTCCAGGGGAACACTTTGACGTCCTTCTCGATATTGCGAGGCTTGGGGGCGGGGAACCCCATGATGGTCTTGAAAAAGTCTTCGCTATCGGCCTTGGCTTTGGACACGGTAAGCGGGCGGAATCCTTCGAGATTGCGACGGATGCGGTTCTTCTCCTCCACGGTAAAGCGAACCCCAACGAGAGATTCGAGCAGATAGATGGTGTCGACACTGGTGACGAAGCACTCATCTTTCCCATCCCAGTAGATGCAGCTGATGCAGATACTGTTCGGGGTTCGGTCTTCGGGAGACACAGGCTTGAAGTCTGCGTGGATGGTACTCCCGCTCTGCATGCGTGTGAACTGGACCAGGCGGCGCTTGGTCTCCAGCTCTTCCTTCGACCATTTCTCCGTCATGGAATTCAGATCTCCGTTCAACTTCAACACCGCCTTCGACGGATACATCGCATAGGGATTGAACGACTGCGGCGGAGCGATGCCTCCGGACTGCTGAAGCGTCGAAGTACGGATGAGCGTAGGGTTCTTGCCCTGCCCGGGAGACGACGGCTTCGTTTGACGGAAGCTGTGGTTGGCCATATAGCCGTGGGCCCGCGAATCCGGAGCGACCGAGACGAACGAGGGGCTCCAGGACGGTGTGAGCGGGGATGGCGCGCGAATTGACGACTGCGATGCAGACGACACAATCCGCGGCGAGCCCGCCTGATAAGGGTTCACGAATCCATTCGCAGCGGGAAGAGACTGCAGATAGGGGGAGTAGGAGGCCGTAGGATACCCCACCGACTGCTCTCGTGGCTGAACGGGCTGGGCAGTGAGTCTCTTCGTAGGCCGAGGACCCGTGTCTTCCATGCTGGACACCCTTCTCTTCCGGGAGTCGCTGGACGGCGACGGATGAGGCGAGTGCTCATACGAATAATAGCCCACCTGCAGTGTAGTGGAAGGGCACTCGTTTTGGCCATCCATGACCACCTGGAGACAGACGGTCGGCGACGGAGATCCCGTGGCCATGAAAGCGGGACTGTCCACGGAAAGCGCGTATTGAAAAGTCGAACCCTGGAACCCCAAGAAATGGGGGACACACTCGCACTTCTTGGAGCCGAACGCCAAATAGAGGGTTGTGTAGGACGAGGTATGAAGATCGTAGGGCGACTGGACCCGCACGGACACCCTGGTTCCTTCGTAGCCCCGCTGGGGGGAGTAGGAGATGACTTCAGGCAATTGGCGCGGCTCTCCGCCCACGACAGGAGAGCGACCCCCCTCGTAGGAGCTCGCGTAGTCCGGGTTCCCCATGTACGGGACACAGTCGGAGATCTGGCTGGCCTGGTCGGCCATCGGCGACGGGACCATCGGCGCAGGCGTTACATAGGATCCCTGGCCGTAGCTGGAATAAGAAGCACCATCCTGCAATGATCGAGCGGAATCGTAGTCTACGCGAGATTCATTAGCACCCACTCTGCTGTCTCGGAGGATATCAGCCTCGTTGGGCCCGAGACTTCCTGGGGCAAAACACTTACCAAGAAAGGCCGTCTGTGGAGGTTTCTGGAAAGTAGACATGGACAGGATGGGTTCAGACTTGGCCAGCAGGCCGTCTGACAGCGCACCGATGTATTGCGACTCTTCAGGGTCCGAGAAGTCGAAAGAATCCCCTAAAATTACCGGCGTTTGAAAGTCGGGATCAAACTGTCAAGTCGACGTGTCAGCAAGGGGTCAGATTCTGGTTCACTGGTTCAGAGGATAGGGTCGAGGAGCACCTCCGCGAGACAGGAATTGAATCACCAATTTCAAATCTAACGGGCAGTGTGGTAGGCAAGAGAACGAGAAGAGGAACCGTGGGTATCAGAGGAGAGACAAGACAACGAGCGTGGACGTACCAAAACACCGTGTTCCTTCGAGTAAGCCAGTTTGAAGGTGTTGCAGCAACTGCAACGAAAAAAACAGCCGAAAGAAGCGAGTGACAGCGAATTTATTCTGGGAAAACGACTGGACGTCGGAGGGCGAGCAAACTGCACTCCGAGACAAAAACGAGCGACGACACGAAGCGGATTTCAGGCGTAACAAAAGACCGCCAGAACGGACTTCGAATGAACGACCAGCTTTCCACAAGGAATACTGAGACCGTCAATGGCTAGCTGCAGAATAGGACCAACAGGCACGCCACGCTGCCGGAAGCTGCTACGAGAGTAGAAAAAAAAGAGAAAGACCACCTATCGGGGAACCGCGTCCACGTCCAGACGATCTGGTCTGCTTCCAATCGGAGGTCAGGCCGGACGGAACAATGCCCAATATCCGGATGAAGGTCTCAAGCCTCCGTAGTAAGTTGATCCGATGGGAAGAGAGACAGGAGGGTTCCGTTGTCTCTGGTCCAAGGTTCTCAAATCAGGTTCGCTGACGACTAGCCTCGTAAAGCTGAAGCAGTCAGGCGATAGGCTATCGAACTTGTCAGTACGACCCTCCCAAAGTGAAGAAAGCGGACGGTTGGTTGCAGAGGAGCGCAAGGCTTACCCACGAAGTAGAAGGAGGAGAAGACGGAGAAGAAAAAGGACGGCAGATGAAGGAAATTAAAGATCCTAATTCCGTTGCTGAGGCCTCCGGAGGGCTAATATGCAAAATGCGCGGGCAAATAAACGACTGACGATAGCACCTTCGCCATGACAATGTCAACAACAAACAGTCAATTTCCGATGATGATGACCACAGGGGGAAATGACAAGCGCATGGGGTCCATCGTGGGCCCTAATTTCCCTAATTTCCCTGGGCGGTTTGCGCACCAGAGGCACGACCCGGGCAATGCAAGGAGGGCAGCGCACAGGGGACAAGAAGGGCGCCGATGCAAGGCATCGCAGGAGAAGTGGCGAAAGGGAGAATCATGCTCACCTTCGCTAGCCAATAAGTCCAGATGACCCAGACGATTCCCGTTCCTCCCAGGGTCCTGGTTCAAGACGTGAAATGAAGTGGTGTGCGCAGCCGAGACAATGATCCACGATGTTCAGGGTCCAGGTCCAACCTGATTGAATGATATCCCCAAATTGGCAGATATATTGGCTGGAAGGGTCCACTTGCTGATCGGATGGGGCGGAGAGGGAGACGAGATGCGAGGGAATGATCAGACTGGCGCCCTTTCTTTACTTTCCGTTTCGACGGTCGTGGTTGAGATGTGAAAGTGGACTTCCCGTTGGGCAAACGAGTTTTGCGGGGACCTCTCTACAAGTCGCCGTATCAGACCCGACAAACGACACTCCACAGGGGTGGGTTAATCGATCGGAACGATCTTCTCGGAAAACTCGTACGCTTCTCTTCTTCGAGGTGATCTGCGATGGTCGAATTTCTTCTTGTCGGGTTGGCGCAGGATCGGTATCTAGACAAAACAATAACGAAGGTATGTCGAAGGATCAACGAACGTAGGATCTCCGTGAGTATCAAAGGTTTGGATGATCGAATTAATCGTATCCAAAGTTTCTTTTCTTTCTTCTTTTTGTTTTCCCTTTTTTCTTTTTTCCTTTTTTTTTTGGAAAATTAAATAATCAAGTTTACTCTTTCGTAATTCCAGGTTCTCAAACTTGATCAACCGTAGCGAACGTGAACCGTCAAAGCCAAGACAAAGCGAGTGTGAGGCCGAACGTCAGATGAGCGAGTGTATGGTAGAAGAAAAAAAGGGAAAAGAGGGGGGGATGAAAATTATTGTATGATACAAGATGCCATACCAAACGAGGTGTCAGATCAGAGGGAGGGGAAGAGGAGGGGAGAGGAGGGGAGAGCAGAAGTAGAAGTGAGTAAGTAGAAGTAGTAGTGGTAGAGTAAGTAGGCAAGGCGTGGTGATCACGTTGGCCGGGAAAAGAGAAGGATTTAAAAAAAGAAATAGAATAGAGGAAAGGAAAATAAAACCAGAGAATGGAAAAAATAAGAAGGAACAAAAAAAAAAAAAAAATAGGAAAGAAAAAGTACCCAAGAGTTATATCTGGATGACGAGAGATATATTATTTTTTCATTATTATAATTCCGATTATTATTATTCCTTACTCTCAGCACTAAGGCCGAGGAGATGTTTGGTCTAGTGTGGCGGGGATACAAGAGGCATGAATCGAGTCTTCTTGCTAGAAGGCAGTAGGTAGGAAGAGGTTAGTTCACTTTATCCAGTAGGTCCATCCAGAGGAAAATACAACTGGAAATGGAAAACAGGGACAAGCTTATGCACATTACACAGGGTCTGTCAATACCTGAGGAAGTCCCTGACCTACACAGGTATATGGCAGATGATTATGCCTGGACATACTATGATACTACCTTCTGTTTCTATCTTTGTTTAGTATTTGTTAGTATTGGAATCGGAACGATTGTCGAGTTCATCACCCATGCGCTTCGACCAATCGATCCAACTTCCCCCGATTTCCACACCCTGACAGATTATGGGCCGACCTACCGTGATGGAGCCCTGATGGAGGAACAATGGCTGGTTGGTGCTTCGATTGATCCGCTTGTAGATGGTCATCCTCCACATCTCAACCGTTACTGACCTGTCCTTGGAACCTTTTTTTCTTCTATTTTTCTCTATTTATTTTTATAATTTCTTTCAACCGAGTAAAGTCACTAGTTATTCTTAGTCTCAGTCTCATTGTTGGCCTCGTTTATTTTCTTTCAACACTTCACCGTAGTTTACCTTTCCCATAGATAAACATGGGAGGGTGGGAAAATATCTCCCTCTGGTAAAAACCATGGGAGGCAAAAAAAAAAAAGTGGAGGGATTACTTAGGAGCGATCGGTTGTTTTGACTATGGAGAGAACCAGACACTGAGATAATAGCATCACTCCTATGAGAAAAAAAATAAAATAAAATAAAAAAATAAAAAAAGAGGGATTATAATGGCTACCAATAATGGAATGGGTTATTTCCATCCACCGACTAAACCCAAGTGGGAATAGGAACAGGTGACAGTCTGGAAGCAAAGAATGAAGCAGACATCATTCGGGCGGTCGGCGCCGCTTGAACTTGGTGGATCCTCGCATGGAAATAATTAATGGATAAAATAGCATAGAATAGGAAATCAAGGCTGCAGAGAGAGAGGAAGAAGAAAAGATGGTTGGACTGTGGTTTGACATGACATGAACATTCTCCCACTCAGCCAGTGGAATGACCTGCTGGTCGCCTTGATTCTTCGTGGTTGCGGTAAAAATAACCCTGGCCCAATGGAAGGTGGCCATGGATGGGCTATTTTGGTCTTATCGACCACTGCACCCTCAGTCCAGTCCTATTCAGGGCTTTTTTCCCTTCCATTTGGTTCTTTTCCTTCACAGAATCTCTCCTTGCCCTTTTCCATCTTCCATCTTCCATCTTTCCATGCTCGGGTCCTAAAACCAAGCAGGTGACTTGTGCAGTAGACTGACACTATAGCCAAATAGGAAGAGTCCTATTCCCTATCGGTACGCCAGCATCCACCGATAATAATAACAACAACAGCAAGAGCAACAGCAACAATAAAAATAATCATAATCCTCATGAATAGAGAGTCCAGACAAATCTGTCCTCAGACCATGACCAACCTCCTTACCACTGACCACAGTAGCTGAGCCCGGTTGACAGAGTATTACCCGATTAGGGGACTCGTGCTTGACGAAGGTCCGTTCCATGTCACTCTGGAATATGTCAACATCCTGGTCTAGGACAAGATTGTACTTGCGGTAGCATGAGCAAGAGAAAAAAAAAAAAAAAAAAAAAAAACCTTTGCACAGCCTCTCTTCGCTCCCCCTCCCCCAGGGATTCTACCCAAAAGGTGCAGGTCTTTTGCTGTTTTTTTTTTTTTTCTTTTCTTTTCTTTTTCCATCCATGCCGCAGCCACGGTGCATGATTCGCTTCGACCCACGGGGTTAAGCACCAATCGGATTGTAAATGGGTACTAACTCCAGACTCTGGGATGGATGACAGAGGGGTCCGCCGGAGGCACAGTGCCTAGGAAGTACGGAGTATACTACTGTATGTTCAAGTCACAGTAGCCCTGCTTAGAGTCTGACTACTGACTTGACTAGTGGGGAAGCGAAGTATTCCGGGCACCTCAAGGTCCGACTGTCAGTCCGGATGAGAGGTGCCGTTCTAGCGCTGGCCCGAGCTGCCGGCCAGTCGAGCTTGGAGCCTGAGGCCTGGGTGGATACTGGACAGAAATACAAATAAAAACATCACTGATAAATGGACAAAATGAGCCGGTACGGTTAAGCCGTGGCATAATAGGATATCAAGCTACAATCCTAGATATACATAAATTAATAATTCCCAAGTTATGATATGATAATCCCATGATTCTGTTATTTTTCCCTCTGGTATCCGTATTTTCTTATGGTCTCCACTCCCTTTCCCAGACCCAGCCGACACTAATCCCCATCAGGCCATAATCATGTCTGCCTGATTCTTATTTTTGGCATCCTGAGGAAGAAACTTCTGCGGGCTCCTTTGTTCCCCCAAGGGCCTTTACCCCATTTGAGTGTCTGCTCCGTCCAAACACAGAGAAGTCAGGTAAACTCTGTCTCCAGCCTCCACTTTCCAGCCTTCAGCAGTCCCACCCATCTCGTGTCGTGAATAGAGAGAGAGAGAGAGAGAGAGAGAGAGAGAGAGAGAGAGAGAGAGAGGCCTGAGCTCTCCTCTACTGGTTGAGACTGATTTTCCAGAAGGCGCTCTGGAATGTGGATGTTCGGTGGAGGTCATTTTTGCGATCGGACGTTGATACATCATACTGGCTGTCAGAGACCCTTGCCCGAAGTAACGGTTTCCGTTGTCGCTGGAGAGAGACCGCACTACAGGGATGGATGATGGCTGGATGATTGATGGATGGAGGCCTCTAGCTTCAATTGACATTGACTGATTGACAGACAACCTTCGACCCACGGCGATCTAAGGAAACCACAACCGCATCTTGGCTTGGGTGAACGACGGTGGGTACTGAGTATTCCACTCCGTTTTTATCCACTTTCTGGCGTATTTCCTTCCCATTGGAATGTAGACAGAAATTTTATTACAATATATATATATATATAAAATTTACAACACATAAAATAAAACCAAAAGAAATAGAAAAAGAAGAAGAGATATATCGACATTTCTGCCATCTAATCCAGGCAATAACAGCCGACTTAGCAAGAAAGTTTAATCCCTTCTTTATGCTGGACGCCGCCCAAATACGATCCCAACACGAGCATCGGCGTCCCGCCCGTTCCAACCGGCCACAGAATAGACCAGATGCACTCCGCGCTGCAGTGCGCTGTGCTGGGCCTCGGGAAGAACCCACGGTCGAATCCAACCAACAGGTGACCTCCGTATCACAGGGAATATGGATGCTCGGCCTTCTTACCGGTGGACTTCTCACCTACTAGCCTTGTTCACTCCAGGATGGGTCCAATCAGCTACCTCGGCTGAGATGGCCCCCTCGCATTGGGACCTACCTAGGCTAGCGGAGGTAAGGGTGTGTGTAGTGGTAGGTTGATATTCGGCAGTTAAACAACTGCTAGCTGCTCGTGGCCTTGTCCGTGGTAACGGGGATAATCTAGAGGAATCAAATTATACTCTGAAGTTCGAACATGGGCACATCACTCGTGCCGCACCAATTGTCCCTCCTAGGCTCCTACCCACCTAGTTAGTACCTACTTCCTAGACCTACATAGCGGGCGATCTAACATTGCTAAACATAGCCGGGTCCAGCATTGGCTATCCATATGCAAGACCTTCCAGTTCTCATTGGCCAGAACCAGGTACAGGGGTGGAGAGAAACCCCTCACTGGCACTGCACCTATCTTCGGAATCCCATCGTCGAAAACCATTTTGGATTCGTTGAATCCATCTAGAGAATAGAGGGGGGTGGGAGCGTCTTGTGATTCGTCGCAATACAATGAGATGCATTGCCGGGCCTACAGTAACCTGGGGGTTCCCGTCAGGTGGTAGTAGACTTAGGGTCACTCTGCACTGTCACCACACCTTTTTTTTTTTTTTCCAACACGAGCTAGTAGTTATGGAGTGGTAGCTTCGTCCGCAGTTTGTATGTGTGTTGCTCGGATTATTTATTTTTAAATTATGCAACCCACGAGTTGGGAGGACAGGGATGGGTCTGGTAGGACTGGGACTATGATGCGGTGGCACAGGGTATATACAAGAGTGATAATAGTAGGGCTAGACGTACTGATGAAGTCATTCTCTTCGGAAGTGAACAATTGCCACATCTTTCCCTTAATATTGCTCATGCTATTGCTATGTGGTCATGATGACCAGTTGAGAGATGATAGGAAAAAATACATAATAAAAAGAAAACATAGCAAGGATCCAACACCGAAGAAAAAGGTAAAGCAGGGCGCTGATCCTTGCGGGAGCGACAGGATAGGATAGGATCAGATCAACCTCCCTCACAGCAGTTAGGTAATCTGGTCTTCTTTGCGGGATGGACTCCAGTGGGTTCCAGTGGAGGCCAATCCATCATGGAGGATACGCATCGGCAGGGACCAATGATCAACCTATGCCCGAGTCAAGGGAGGGTGAAGGAATAGCGATACCCCACTCTTCAGCTTCCATGCTCCAACAATGAATTATTGTAGTATTTCCGAGTTTATACGGAGCACGGAGTAGTTTGGGTAGAGTTAATTTTTATTGACATTTTCTCTCGTCTTCTTTTTACTTCTTTACACCGAGTCAAGAAGTAGGTTCAAGATCGGAAGGCCGAGGTACACTATATTAGGTAGTTTCCATAGTCCGGAGTACTCCGTAGATACTAGCCCTTCTCTGTGGTCTGCAGACGAGTTAACGATCGGTTGCATTACCGACCCTACACGATCAGCAAGTTTTTTCTAGTCTCTTCATAGTAAGAGTAACGTAGTAAGTACGTAGTGTATACCAAGCGTGGCGGAGTTGACAGACTGCTTGGCTTAGTCTGTCCAATTCGGCTGGCACCGCCCGATGGATTTGAGCTTGGTTATGGAAGTTGGCCGTTCGGCCGTTTATCCTGGACCGAATTGACCTCCTAAACTGTACCTGGTTGTACCACGTTTTGATCTCAACTGGGCAGGGGTTAGGTTTGGAGTCCTTCAATAACATTCAATAATCAATTATGGATATTCACTTCTTTCTTTTCCCCTTTTTTTTCTCCTTTTACTCCTCGTTTCGATAAGAATTACTATTAGTTAACCATCCAACTAGTGTCCAAGAAAGATTGTACTATAGAATAGCATCGGATCGGCGAATGCTCGGGAAGGAAATCTACCCGACACCCGTGACCCCGTGGGCCCTAACAAACCAATTCGCCCTCGCCACCGTCGTCAAGACCAGACAGACCTTGATTTTCCTTCCCTCGCCCGACGCCAGGGTAAAAAAAACCCCCATTAATCCCATTCCAGTCTAGTTCAGACCATTAACCTCTAACCCCCGGTCCAGCACTAGGAGCTCTAGTTAGCCAAGTGGATTGTCGATGGAACTGTGGAATTATGGATCCCATGAGTCTGATCATTCCCGAAGGTATCGGCTACTCGATTCGGTTTAGGTCACGGAGATGTCCAGCTGAATCGGTCAGTTACCATGATTTTGGAGTTTGCTCCGTGACGAGCCGTTCGGACAAATTCCGCGGTGGATATATTCCTTATGCATTGATCTATTACTTAATTCGTGATCCGATATTGATTGATGGTAGATGGTATGATGGTTATCCACGTGTGGGTAAGTGGGTGGGGTTGGCGAGGCAGTGGTCAACGATGTAGGTAGGTAATTATGTACCAGGTAGGGACGGGCAGCTGGCACCCACGTTTTTCAGCGGCGAGCAGAAATGAAACCGGGCATGGGCTATACACCGGAGTCGCTCGTTCCGAAGGTTAGTCTGGGTTAGGTAGACAGGCAGCCAGGAGTTGATTATCCGGCAGGGGAATCCGAGACGACGAGGTCAATTTTCCGGGACGTGCGGAGGGCAGACGGAGTACATACTGTACATAGACTCGGGTACCTACTTTTGTGCATCTGCCTGCGTTTCGCCTGTGGATGGATGGACCGAGGTCTCTCGTTTGTCTTTATT
Source organism: Aspergillus candidus (assembly GCF_002847045.1). Classification (NCBI taxonomy): domain Eukaryota; kingdom Fungi; phylum Ascomycota; class Eurotiomycetes; order Eurotiales; family Aspergillaceae; genus Aspergillus; species Aspergillus candidus. Next base: position 100,727 of record NW_020194014.1, on the reverse strand, counting down.
TTGGTTACTGATCTTGCCATTAGGAGTATTCTTGTTGATTAGAGTTAGGACTGTGTGTCGAGCCCCGAATGAGATAAACCTTGCTGCCTATCTAGCTTAACGCTCGAGGCAACTTATCGGTTGAGATTAAGAAAAATCCCCCTTGCATATCGCATCCACACAAGGGATTCGATAGAAATCTCAATAAAATATAGCTTTCAGATAAAGACATGCAAGAAATCAAATCAATCAAAAAAAATTTAATCTGTTGATTAATAAATGAGTGAAGAATGAAATTTAATTAAACAACCCTCGCAGGGTCTCAACGCCCTCCACCCACAGTGCGCAATCTTTAATCTTGAACGTGACCATGTGAGATTACTCCGGAGCAGATTGTGTGACTTGTGCATTGTCTGCCTGCCTGCCTTTTGTTACAGCGCATCGCATCGCATTGCACCCCACTGTATGCGCATGCACAGAGAAAGCAGGGCAGGAGGATAGATAGGCAGTCTATGCACGAAAAACATACGGCTCGCAGGAAGGATTTGATCCCTCCCCCACGATAATAACTGGCGGTTGTCTCCAACTATAGTACTTCTGAAAGGTACAGAGGTACTAACATGTGCTGTCCGGACTATGAGTCTATTGGTGCGAAGGCGATATGCTTCCAGAATACTTATTAACAAGGTCCTACAACTCCCCACTTCTTGCCCCGTTCTGATCGGCACGTTTTGGGGGGGGGGCTGGGGGAGGGGGATGGGATTGGGAGATTGGGCGGTTGTCGATCAGTTTACTATCGCCGATGGAGACATGTCGCTGTTTCGTTCATCCTGGACGCATCCTGGTTGTTTATTTTTTGTTTTGTTGGTTCGGTACTTTCTCTGGTCGATTCACATGCTGGGATACCACTAGGTGTTGTACGTTTGATCCCATCGAGGTACTATAGATCCATGTCTCCAACCGTCATATTCGGAAATGAAGACCGTTAGAGTAACCCGTGTCTACTTACAATTGTACCATAAAATCCAACGACCGACTCCGCTATTGATCGCCCCCAGAAAATCAATCCACGACAGCCCGCGCTAAACTAAACCCAACCCTGGGGCCACGCCGCCGCATTCAAGCAATGTATCGAAAACCGCAACTGTCTCACCATCTCAAGCTACCTACCTAATCGACCAAGGACGCAGCACACGGCAATCTCCTCCGCCCCCTTCCCCCTTCCGCTTCCTTCTCCAATGATATTTCGTTTCATTCCCGAAATCCATTTAATGTGACGGGGGTACTGGGAAGGGTACTGCTCGATCGTCGTCGCTAGTCACTATCTGGGTATAGTATAGTCGAACCGGCTCCGCGTCACCGCGCCGATCGCTCAGCTTTGCTTGTGCTGCTGCTGCGCTGCGCTGCAGATACGAACGGATCAACGGCGTTGTATCATCTATCATCAACAGGGGGCTAATCAAGTTGGTTGATTTTGCTATGTGGTATGCAACGATGCTGTGCATCGGGTCGATCTGGGCTTTTTTGCTGCGTGACGCTCGTCGATCATTTCTTGGGCTCTTGGTTGGTTAGTATGGGATGACTTCTCTCTTCTAGTATCTTTGAGGGATATATGCTATCATGGACTTAGCAAAATAAAACCCATCAAAGATGAAAACCCTGTCCTAACCCGTTCTTCAAGGTCGCAACACTGCGATATTATGGCGCCATTAGTCGGCGAGCAAGCGAATTGCTTCTTCCCTGCAAGTGATCAACAACAGTAACAACGGTGATATACATAAGTTTACGGCAATAGCCTTACTAAACTAAAAGGAAACGGGAGACAAGAAAGTCAAATAGACAAGTACAACGTGGATGGGCAGAATGAGATTTTAACAAACGTGACGTCAGACGCGGGCTGTCTGTCTATCTGTCTGTTTGCTCGGACACATATGGTACATGATTTATGGTATTTAGTGGAGATTAGAAGTAGCTGTTGTGGGATTGCATCGTACTCTGTAATAGATATATCCTGTGTTTGCTTCATGACTTGGTAAATGTTTCTAGGACTCGATCTTTGGTGATATATATAGTAGCTTCGTGGGCTACCCACACCATTTTATGTGGATGGTTCATCGGGGATCCCAGCTGATTATTCTTTTATTCTCGCATCTAGATCATATGATTTTATAAATATAAGGTGTTGGAGCAATGAACATATATAATGAATTGTTTTATTATATCTCCTTTCTGTCGTTTCCGTTTTGGGGTAATGATGCTTCAGCGATAGTACTATTAACCAGGTGTCGGGAAGAAAAATCAGAATTTTTTTTGAGGTATGAGCATTATCTTCGAAATATATATATAGAAGCATGTCTCTATAACAGGGACGACCTCCAATTTTACCCCAGTAGATGTCAGTAGTAAAGCGATCGGTTATGTGCACATAGTGATGTATGTTTATGCCATCGGAATCATATTCAAACACTAGCAATTCTAGCTAAATTTCGCTGCACTAGTAAATGCATTAGTTAGATATAAAATTTCACAAAAAGTCCTTCACTGCTTGAATCAATTCCCAACTGGCGATCGTCAATGTATGGGAGATAACACCGATCTGGATATGTAACTCGGAGTCCTTAGCAGTAGGCATGAAGAAAAGGGAAGAGACTTACCCTCTTCTTTTTCGTTGCCAGCCGGCATTTTTCCAAAATAGCAGAATTTTTGTCTGAAGTTCGTGCGACTGTAATTGCGCAAGTGTCAGGTTGAGGTGGTGGACAGTGGAAGTGTAGAAGAGCGCTCTTAGTTCTCAGGATCCGCTCGGAAAACATCATCGTCATGCCAGATCGTTGGAGATATCTAGCAAAGCCATGTGTCACAGTTGTCGAAGCTGCTTTTCCATCGGCCATGTTGACCATGGAGACTCTCAGGGTCTTCGCAAACCAAAACCAACCTCCACGCTTAATAAACAGGATGAAGTAGATATTACATCGTGATGAAATCATTCCAGCACCAGCAGAGCTCCACCATCACCGGTCACATCTAGATATTTCCAATGACGCTCTGTATGTGCTGGAAGAAAACCACGTTAACATGTAGTTTCCCAGCGACCAGCATGGCGACCACTTCTTCAACCAGCGTGAACACTCGAGGCGATTCAGTGTGTGGGTCAGCTGTCCAAGTTGGGCATGCCGCCCAGTCTTGGATTCCGGACTGATCAGGTTTAATACCGTGCTCATCATAGGCTGCATCAGCTGCATGTACTGAGGAGATAATATGCAGGTTTTATTGACGATACTGTGAGGGGGAAGACGTAAGATTGGCTGCTTGTTCCACAATGTGCCCGCGCTTCGTCTAAGAAAAGCGAGACCGAGCATGGCTCCAGAGAGATCCTTTGCAGTTTGAAGGATTATCTCCGGTGACTGTTTACCAGTGCGGAACATTTTCCCAATGCGTTTAATTTCACTCACTGTGGCATATTTCAGATGTAGATGAGTGCTCCAACTTGACTGTTTAAGTTGGCCGGAATAGCCACAAATACCCTCTGGTGTCTTCTCGAATGGTGTTCCGGTTTGCAGCTAGTATGAACACTGCCCATTCAACAAGTTGAAGATTGCCACTGTGGGGCCCCCAAGGTGAAGACGTCACTAGAGACTTGGTCAATCGACGGGATATTTTAAATTTAAGAAGATGACTTACGTCTTGAGCGTATCATTGTACCGTTTTGCCTTGCGTTCACGAGAGGCGGAGAGAATATCACTGGGAAGAATTCTCCCCAGCTTCAGGACGTCACTGCGGACTTCGGTAAACAATTGATAAAAAACTCATCCCACCTTTGCACGCCGCAGCTGCCTTGTAGTTTCGTGCCTGTCGAAGGACTTGAAAGTTGGTACCTAGTCCCAGAGGAAATTTGCTCCGTCCTTGATCATCGCCCTGAGTAGACAACACCACCAGCTCTAGGTAGGAAATTGCTCTTCTATAGCTTTGGCATGGTCCGGTTTGAGGTGAGTCCAACCGGTTTTCCTTCTAACCTGTTTGTGTTCGACAAGGTTGGTAAAGCTGGGAATATCTGTAGTGTATCCATCAACGCTAAATATAGCCGAATTTTCCAGGTTAAGTTCCACATTCGCTTCAGTGTTCTATCGAGAAAGAAACAGAAGACTCGCTGTGCAAGAATTGTCGGTAGTGTCCAATGTACCAGTCCGGGTTTTCAAAGTGGTCGGTAGTAGCATCCAGTTTGAGCACTACTTTTCTGGGTAGATATTTATCAATAAGAAAATCGCCGGACTTGGCTTTTCTAAACGCAAAGATGTAAAGTTGGGCTCTGAGTTTGCCCGCCTCTGTGAAATGTTAGGCAAACTCTCGTCTCACCTTACGGCCGGCATTATAGAACGCTTTTCGGGACTGACTAGAGTAACGACTGCCGTCCATAAGTCTGATACCGACCCGATGAAGGCTATATCGGTAAGAATGCCATGCACACTCGTGGCCATTTTGTGGTCAATCCCTATCTCGGTGCATGGTCTATAACAGCCAGAGGACATTGGTAGATGGCATGCTGGCAAAGACCAAAGGTAGGTGCCCCGGCTCATCTGTTCGACTTCAAGACTCTGTCCGGCTTGATTCCAAACCATATCTGCGGGTGGGGAGAACCATGACAGTGAGACACTGGCCCTGTTGGTAGTTGACAAAGTAGACACTGCTGAGAACACGCCGCTGGGCGCATCGTATGATGTTGAGATATCAGCCACGTTTAGCCTGATTGAGACACCGATCCGATATTTCGCTTCAGTGGTTGCCATCTGCAATAACTGTGGTTAGCAGAGTCTCTCCTATCGTACCTAGTCATATATGGAGCTTACCAAGATAGCTGGCCAAATAGATAGTGGAACATGTAGAGGTTTATAGTTTTTGCTGTATAACTCGTTCGATAGAAGATAGAATTTGGTTTGGTATTTGTTGTCGACGATCATGGCATATAAGATATATGGTTATTGCCACTCGAACACGACGATATCATGTCGAGGTACAATTCATATCAAGCCTAACCTCAAGTGCAGCTCTGGTATATAGGTGCTCTGGTATATAGGTGCAGTGTCTGATCTATCATGCCACTTTTGGACTTTGTAAGTAGATCTATGTACCGTAGTAAGGAGAAAAAAGGAAGGAGATTGGTAGCGGGAGACTACTTGTATAACAGTTTAAAGTCTACTTAGTTGAGCATTGTGTGGTGTTTTTGTAATGTGGCTTAGGCTGCAGTGATTGTTCTACTATGCAATGGAGCTGTTGTAGGGACTGCTTCAATGGAGTGATAGAGTGGCTTGGTGGAATGTTGTTGCTTGCTATCACTTGATTCGGGGTCTCAAACAAGTCAATATTGGTTTACTTACTGCTATACTGATCCTGTGATCAGATTTGATTGATGGTCAGTGGTACCATTTCATTATGATGATCAGAATCCCATGATACAAACACTAACAATAGACATGATATGCAGCGTGGATGAGCCTATCTCATATCTCTAAAGAAACCGCACTGAGCAAGCTGATCCCCATTTCTAAACCATAGACGCCAGGCAGAATCAATAAAAAACCAACAGTCATCAAAAGACAACCGAACTCTCCTCCACCGTCCGCCCATAACAAAGCGGATACAGCCTCCCCCAAAACCGACACAAATTACTATGATTCTCCTTCTCAGACACCATCCACACCGCAAACGCACACTCTGTTCGAAACGGGCTCTCGCTGCGAAACTGCACCACCTGTACCCCCGTCAGCTTGGATTTTCCGTCCTTCAACACCACCCATCCACAATCATCAAAACACACCTCATCATACTTCTGCAGCGCCTGAAGATACTCCACCGACAGCCCAAACAGCTTCAGCACCTCCTTGCGCACCTTCCTCGCCGCAACGCTATACACCCGGTTGAGGTCCTCCCGGGCCAAATGCTCGCGGTCTCCGACGGTGATGGCCCCGGGAAGTTTCCACCGCTTCCGCTCGTAGATGACCTCGATGAGGCGGGTGAGGACGTTCGCTTGCCAGGTGATGAGCATGTCGCTGGGGAGGGAATGCATGCGCTGTTCGAGCTGGATCAGGTCGAGGCTGAGGCGGAGCGTCCCCGTGCGGATCTTGAGCATCTTGTGCTCTAGGTTTTGGTTGCTGGTGTGGAGGGCGTCGAGGCTCGCGTTGTAGGTCTGCGATGGTTAGTATTAGTATTATTGGGTTTATATTTCATATGATTGGGTTTGGTTGAGTGGTTATGCTTGTTGATTCTTCAAATGAAGTGACGTACCCTTAAGACGGACTCCGATGGCTTTGCTGCTGTTTTATCTTGCGATGGGGTTTCCCCAGCGCGGTAAAAAGACATTCCTGGCCCATACATCTGCACGATATCGGCCATGGCTGGCTGGGGAAGAGAATAAGATAAGTTCTACTGTCGATGAATGGAATGCTATGCGACTGCAGGGTAATGCTGTACGCTAGGAGACACTGGCATGCTGAGGCTGGAAGGCCTGAGAGGATGGATGATGTCTGTAGTTGGGTTGCGGTGTTGATTGGAAGGGGCTACTCGGGGGAGGCAGAGAGATTTTTGCTCTTTCTTTCTTTTGGTTTAGGTTGTTAGGGTACTTTCCCTCGGGGTTGGTAAATTCATCTGATTGGGAATGGAGTTGTTCGGTTTATAGTCGCGAGTGTTGTGGTGCTGGTAGCTCTTGTCTAGGAAAATTACTTTGCATGTCATCAGGAAAGGGATGTACTGATAAGTTTCCCATCAACCACCTCGTTCAAGATTCAGACCAGTAAATCCATAGGCCAGCTAGACACTAAACGTTTTATATGACCAGCATTATCATTCCTCACAGCATTGTCCAAACCAAAAAAAGTCTATCTTCACACATGTAAAACTGTAAATTATGTACTGAAATCACAGCTTACTAGCCGACGACTTGCCAAACTCCATCACCAACTTCCCAAACTGCTTACCGTCCTTCATATCCTGGAAAAGGCCATCAAGGCCCGCAATGTCGCTAAGATCAGACCGTACCACGCGATCGACGACAGGATGGATCTTGTGGGCGCGCACGAACTCGACCATCTCCTTGAACTCCTTGCGCGAGCCCATGGTCGAGCCGCGCACGTCGATGTTCTTCAGGACGGCCTGCATCAGGAAGGGCATTTTGGGGGAGACGGTCATGCCGTAGACGGAGAGGACGCCGCCGGCCTGGTCATCATCAGTATTACTTTCTTTTATCTTCTCCCTCTTCCAAAGAGAATATAACGAAGGGGAATAGGCTCACCTTCAATAACTTGGCCGACTTCTCCACGGCATCCCCACCTGCACCATCAATCACCGCATCAAAGTTCTTCTTTCCCTGCGGCAACATTCCCAACAGCTTCTTCTCCCAGCCCTTCTCCTTATAACTGACGCCACCGCGAGCCCCCAGCTCAACCGCCTTACGAATCTTCTCTTCACTCGAGCTTGTCACATAGACATCAGCCCCTCGCGCGACCGCAAAGCGCAGCACCATAAGCGCCACACCGCCGCCAATACCCGTAAGAAGGACAGCAGCGCCCTTACCCGAGTTGCGCTCACCAGCCTTCACGACCAGCGCCCTCCACCCAGTCAATCCCGTCAAGGGGAAAGCAGCGGCCTCAGCATCTGACAGATGCTCAGGGGCCTCCTCGACCTCCGTCTCCTCGACAACGAGGTAATCCTGGAGGGTCCCCTTGTTGTAGAGCTTGGTGCCGCCCAGGATGCGATAGCCGCGGGGGTCCTCAGGCCCATCGGGCGAGTCGCGCCATCCGACGCCTGGGTTGATGATCACGCGCTTGCCATGCCAGCGCTGGGGATTGGAGACGTCCGGCCCGGCGCCGACGACGGTGCCGACGCCGTCGGCGCCCATGGGTACATCGAAGGTGATTCCTGGGTAGAGGTGTTGGCGGAGGAAGACGTCGCGGTGGTTGAGGGCGGCCGCGGTCATGCGGATGAGCAGTTCGTTGCCTTTGGGGGTGGGCTGGGGGAGGGTTTGTAGGGAGAGCGGGTAGTAGACTTGGCCGGGTTTGCCGTCTGTTTTTTGGAGGAAGATTGCTTTGGACATTTTGGTTGTATCTTCTTCCTTTTTCCTTTTTCCTTTTCCTCTATAGTGTTCTTGTATTGTGAGGGAGTGTCTTGTTGATTGTTGTAGAGTGAGTAATAAGACAATGGATGAACTTGAAGGTTGAAGGTGTTTTGTTCTCTTGCGGGGAGAACTCGAGCTTTATCGATAACCGAGGATGGACGGCTTCATAATGTAATCATCACAAGACTTGAGCATCTTTCCTCTATGACATCCCTCCTTCACCCATTTATTGTTGTATTCTTTTTTTCTGCAATATGATATATACAGCTTTGTCAAAACATTGACAACCCAACCGTGGATTCATTTCAATGTGAGGTGCAAACAGCACTTGACGCAGCCAACCTCGGTCCAAACGGGCGAACTATCAGGGGTCGATCATTATGACGCAACTGGCTGTTCCTGTCTGAAGCTACAATTGATTCTCCATACCATGTCTCATATTACAAAACACTACCCACAAGCACATATTCAAACGACTAAAATAATCAAACGCCGACCTCTTCTAATACATTACTAGCACAGATGTAATACCTTAACATCAACGTGCCGGACAATCACACCCACCCGCACCGTCCAGTCCAGTCTCGTAGGCACAAGCGTCTACGGAACAGCCCACCCCAGCACCACAAAATCGATCTAGTCGACTCCCAAGACGACCATTACCATAGCTAGGAGTCTGCTCACAGTCAGGGCAACAGTCGATGCGACGTCCCGAATAGCAGCAGCAGCAGCAGGGGGCAGACGAGGAAAAAGAGGGGGAGCAACAGCCATCGCAGCAAGCAAGCTCGGCCTCCTGGTCCCCCCCCCGTTCCGGCAAAGAACACTCATCGCACCCATTACAGCAATCGTCCACCCCCGACGTAGCGTAGAGTTTTTGTTCGCGACGTCGTCGGGGAGGGCGCGTGTGCGATCTAAAGCTAGAAACAGAGCCAGCACCGTCAAAGGTCTCCGCTAGACCTTCAACGCGGTAACGAAAAGGCCCCCCCCTCACACCACGTCGCTCCGCGCGTGCCGTCGCGCTGACTCTCACGCCGGCTGGGGGAGAAAGGCTCGAGGAACGCCGGTAGGAGACGCGAGCGGCGGCGGCGGCGGCATCGACGTTGAGGTCCCTCCTGTCTGGCCCGGGGGACCTGCGTTGGCGGGACCAGCTGTAGAGAAGGGGGGTGATTCTTCTACGGGGAGGTTTGCAGAAGAGGCCCATGTTGAAGTATGAAATATTTTTCTTTCTTTCTTGTTCTTTTTTTAATCGGTCACAATGGAGGACGGTGGAGTGAGATGGAAGCTGTAGTATGTAAGTAGGATGGGGAATATGGAGCCATGATGGGTTTTACGGGGAATATATAGATGACGGTGAACAATCAACCATCATTGAAGCTTCTGATGGATTCATCGATGGTGATTGAGCCCCATGGTCAAACCAGTATCAAACCACTGAGCATCAAACGCGGCTTGTATGATGGATGCCTGAGGTATGGGGTGGTTGTGGGGGCTGGGGTTGGCATGCATGCATGTATATGTATGGCAAACCAACCGTACGGAGTATCCAGGAATGAATTAGGTACAAAAAAACAAGGGGAAAAAGATAGCTCCAATATCAAAATAATGAAGCCCACAAATCAAGAAAAGATACATCTATATCTCTTTCTTTCGCTTGATGTGATGAATACCACTGGTGTATGTTGAAAACAAATGAAGCGTTTGCGGCCAAATCGATCTGTGGAAAACAACACTGGAGGAAAGTAGCTTATAGCCACGCACCATCTGGGGAAGACTCTGCAAGATTTCTTTGGAAAGAACTCTATCTGTAGTGTCGGTAGTAGGATAGGAACAGCTGGATACATCCACCGTGAAAAAAGACCCTGTTTGAGGAAATCGAACTGCTGCACTACTGCGAGATCCTCCCTTGAAGAGCTGCAGATGTTGTGGGTTTTGTGTGGCCGGGGTAAGTCCATTGTATTCAAGTGGTAATCTGACACACGAATTGGGGGCTGGCAATGCCAGTCGCATGCAAACAACGGGTTATCCCTGTGTATTGTAACTTACCGAGGCAAGGTCGCAGGTAAGGAATCAATGAACGTGGAAGTAAAACCCACCGGCCATCGGGCGTACTGCCACCGCCCCCCAAATTCGCCGCAAGCCGATTTCATTTTTCCAGACTTTGTTCTTCTCCTTCTCTCTCTCTCTCTCTCTTTCTTCTCGATCTGATCTTCTGCTTGATCTCTCGACTCTGGATCCTCTAGCGTTCTCGGCTCTACCTTCTCTGAAATATCCTCCCCTGACCTTCATCCACTTCGATACTCTTCGTCCCATTCCTTTCCTCTCCTTACAAGCTTTTATCATCCCCCCCGATCAATTCCAAAACGGAGAATAGGTGGGTGCTTCCGTCCTTCACACACAACCTTCAATCCACAACATCCTTCACCTCTTCTCCCCCCCCTCATCTATACTACCCAGAACCCTGTCGAACTGCTTCTGTCTATTGAATTTAGCTCGTTGGTTTCATTCATCGCTTCTGTCATCATCTCCGAACCTCAATCCAAATCAAACTAACCCGTGATCTGACGTTACGTCGAATTTAGCTCCTTTGCTGGTCCCTCCGGATTTCATCATACCTTCATCTCTCGACCACCATAATGCCCACACCACTTCCCTCAAGTTTTGCTTCGGCCGCCGCTGGCAATGTTCAGGACCCCTCCGCTAGGAGAGGTGATGGAACTGCCGGTGGAGAATGGTACGCTGGGAAACCACCCCTCCGTCGATTTTGGCATGGATCGAGAGATCTCTAGTCATATCTGTCCTTCCTTTCCTCTTGGATCATCGTGAAAAACCCCATCGTGGTTACTGATTGCCTCCTTCTTGCCGGTCAGGTCTCGAGCTCGTATGAATGGCGCCACACAAACCTTCCGTCGCCCGTCCGTTGCTACGAACCTTTCTCACACCCGGGATACCAGCCAACCGCCGTCGGCCACCACGCCGTCGGCGGGCGTCTACACCCCCCCACACATGACCCCCAGCGCTCACCGTAACGGCGCCGCCCCCGACACCCGCTATTCCAAGGACCAGCTGCTTAGTCTGTACAAAGCCCAGCGAGAGCTGGGTGGGTTGAGTAAGAACGTCTCAGAGTACTTCGTCGCCGACTGGAACCCGCACGTCGAGTCCCCCACCGTCAACGGCGCCTGGGGCCGCCGAGAAGATCCCAAGGAAACTCTCAACGGACCCGAGGTGTGTTGGGATCATGGAGGGCAGATGGAGCCGTTGGGACTGATGGGCATGACCGGTGAAGAGAGAGAGGTGGGCTTTCTCCTTGCTCCTCCCCCACCCATCGCGACTCGTGCTAAGTGATGCAGTTGTTTTCCCTCTCGGTCAACTCGCCCCTCAAGCCGCCCCCCACCAACGCGACCAAGGAAACCCCTGGGCCGGTGGCCCCCGGAGGACGGAAATCTTCCATCTCCTACGCCCAGTCCCAGACCAACCAGGCGACCGCGTCCCCGAATGCCGCACGACCAGGGCCTCGCCGTCGGGAGACGGGGGATTCGGGTGCAAATCCCATGTCCCCCACCACCGGTGGCTCTCGCTTCACCCGCGACGAATCCAACACCGCCCCGCCACCCCCTTCGCTCCTACGTCGGAAGACCGACTTCCGCGATACCTCGTCCACGGCCCGGTGGGAGGAGAAGGAAAAGGAACACTCGGGCGGCCGCGACGGGGGCACGGACGTCGCCAGTCCGTTCGGATCGCTCAAGCGCAGCTCGACGAATCCGTTGCACGTGGCGGCGGCGGCGGCCGGTCCCACCTCGCCGTGGGGCCCGTCGGCCTCCCAGAGTGCCAACTTCTCCCCCATGGGCGCGTTCGGGGCGTTCTCGCTCGGATCCGGTGCCGCGCCATCGCCCACGACGGAGAAGAAGGCCGGATTTGGCAGTCTTCGCGGGGAATCGCGTCTGAAGGGTCTCTTCCAGAAGGAGAGCGCCGAGGACATCTCGTCCGCGGTCCGCGAGAAACCGTCGCTCAGCAGTCTCGACCGGCTGGTTGAAGGGGACGCCGGCGACAAGCGCGCCCAGTCGCCGTGGGCCGAGGCCATCAAGACGCGCGCCGGACGAAGCGAGACCAATCCCTTCCCCGAGGAGGAGCCTCGCAGCGGCAGCGCGGCGCTCGGGGGCTCCCAGGACGTCGGGGCCCCGCCCCAGAGTGCAGGGGACCCCCTGGGCTTTTCGGCCTTCGGCATGACCTCTAGCATTCCGGGCTTCCGGGAGCTGATGCAGAGCCAGGAGAATTCGCGCAACCCCACGCCCAGCCTGCCCGGCCACGAACCGACGAGTCCGACCAACACCAACCCCTACCAGAGCCCCTCGGGCGACCGGGGCGACGCGGAGGAGGTGGAGACGGACGGCTCCGACATCCAGGCCAGCCATCCCGGTCTGTCTGGCATCCGGGACCCGTCCCACGCCTTCGGCCCCATGCGCCGCGTGGGCTCGGGCGTGGACCTGCCGTCCATTGACCGCAGCCAGACCTCGAGTGCGGCGGGGAACCCCGGCTTCTCGGGCCTGGGTGGCCTCGGCGGGCTCTCCCTCGGAAACCCGTCGGGATGGCCGCCCAGCAGCGGGGCCGTGGGCACCCCCACCAAAGAGCGGTCCGCCTTTGCCGGTGGGTTTGGCGACCCCATCTTCGGGTCCATGGGTGACCTCCAGTCCCCTGGCCTGGCCACCCTGGGCGGCGGCGGTCTGTTCAGCCCCCACGCGGGCATCTCTGGCACCGGGAGCATCGGCCGTTCCAGCAAGCTCGGCTCGCTCTTCCCGTCTGCGATGCAGGAGCAGATGCAAGGCGACCACGCCAGGGCCGACCTGGGCGGTTTGGACGATCTCGGTCGGCCGACCGACTTCTCGCAGCCCGACCGATCCGCCAACCCGCCGACCACCACCTCCACCTCCCAGACCCCGGTGTCCGCCGTCGGTTCGGGCCCGGCCTCCATGCTCCCGGACGTACCCACGACCAGTCAAACCCCTGGCCAGGCCGGGTCGGTGCCCCCCGCGCAGCAGCGGACCATGGTGATGCCGGACCGCATGCGCTGGATCTACCGGGATCCGCAGGGCAACATCCAGGGTCCCTGGACGGGCCTGGAAATGCACGATTGGTTCAAGGCCGGATTTTTCAGCCCGGATCTGCAGATCAAGAAGCTGGAGGACCCCGAGTTTGAGCCGTTGGCGCAGCTGGTGCGGCGCATCGGGAACTCGCGCGAGCCGTTCCTAGTCCCTCAGATCGGAATTCCCCACGGACCCGATCCCAACCAGGCCCCCTCGTGGGGCAACACCCCGACCACCACCGGCACCGCCCAGCCCCCGTTCCCGGGCAGTTTCCCCAGCTTCGGGACGACGTTGACGGCGGAGCAACAGAACGCGTTGGAGCGCCGGAAGCAAGAGGAACAGTATCTGATGGCGCGGCAGAAGGAACACCTGGCGCAGCAACAGGCCATGATGAAGCAGATGCAGTTCCCCGGTGTGCCCCACGCCATCCACCCCCACCAGCTCCAGCACCACTCCAGTGCGCACAGCCTCCACAGCCAGCCCAGCTTCGGCAGCATCGCCTCTCCTGTCGGCTTCCAGCCCTCCCCCATCCAGGGACCCCTCCAGTCGCAGCCGCCGCAGCAGCCCCCGCAACAGCCCCCGCACGGGGTCGCTGGTTTTTTTGATGCCCCGGGTGCGGCACGGCACAACCCTTTACCCCCGGTCGGCCCTGGGATGCTCGGGAATGAGTTGGGTGGCGGCCAGGATCAACTGCCAGCCCTCTTGGACCGGCTGAACGTGAGCCGACCCGACCCGTTTGCCTTTGGCAGCCCGGCGTCCTTCGCATCGCGACAGCCCGACAGTCTGTTCCAATCCCAACAGGTCGCCAGCATGCTCCAGGATCGGGCTCGCCTGCAGCAGGAGCAGGAGCAGTATGACCGCACGCACGAGGACAACCTGTTCGACCAGCAGGCTCGCGAAGAGCGACTGCGGCAGTTCCACGCCTTGCGCGCACAGGAAGGCGACTTTGGCCTCCGCACGGTGGAGGGTCTGCCCACCCATCCGGCCACGGGGCTCTCACCGGAAGACGAAGTGGACGCCCTCACGGCGGACGATATTGACGCGTCGGCCCATCTGCAGGCGAACCAGGGGCCCGTGGGTGCTGAGCCGGCTCTCACCCTGTCGCAGCAGGTCCAGAAGGCCGCGTCGGCCCAGCGACAGCAGCAGGAAGCACAGGAGCAGGAACAACAGGAGCAGCAGCAGCAGCCGCCACAGCAGCACCAGCCGACCCAGGCCCAGCCGTCTGGCGAGTCGGCCTGGGCCACCAAGGACAGTGCCATGCCCCAGCCGTTCCCTCCCCCGCCGTCCGCGTCGCCGCTTCCCGCGCCGGCGGCCCAGCGCAACCGGCAAAACGTGGCGGAGTCCCTAGCCGCCAACTCGCGATCCCAGACCCAGACCCCGGTCGAGGCGCCCACGACCTCGATCGCGCCCTGGGCCAAGGAAGCCAATGAGCTGCCCAAGGGGCCCTCGCTGAAGGAGATCCAGGAGGCCGAGGCCCGCAGCGCCGCACAGAAGGAAGAGCTGGCCGCTGCGGCGCGTCGGGCGCAATTGCTCGCGGAGCAGGAACGTCTCAGCCAGGCCGCCGCGCAAGCTCCCGGTCTCCCCTCGACGGCGAACTGGGCCAGCGGCGGATCGCCTGCGACGCCGACGTCGGGTAGTGGCTCGGTGTGGGGTAGCGCCAAGGCGCCCACCACCTCCAGCGGCGCAGCCAAGAAGACGCTGGCGCAGATCCAGAAGGAGGAGGAGGCTCGCAAGCAACGTCTGGCAGCCGCAGCCGCAGCCACCGCCGCCGCCGCCGCGCCGACTGCCGCGGCCAGTCCTCCCAATGTGCCCTCATCGACCGGCAAGCGATACGCCGACCTGGCCAGCCGGGTGGCCGCCCCATCCCCGGTCAACATCGGCGCTGCCGCGACGCCTCCCAGCACGGGCGCGTGGACCACCGTCGGTGCGGGTGGGAAGGCCAAGGCTCCCCCTGCCGCGCCGTCCGGACCTCGCGCGGCTCCCAGCGGTCCTCCCCCCGTCGCCGCCGCGGCTTCGCCTGCGAAACCCAAGCCGGTGACTGTTGTGGCCCCTCCCAGGGTTACCCCCGTCAGCACGCCGCCGGCCAACCCCAACCGCGCCGTCGAGGAGTTCACCAAGTGGGCCAAGCTGTCTTTGGGCAAGGGCTTGAACAGTAACATTAACGGTATGTTTGTTTATTAATCTATCTATTTCACTATTCTTTGAGACAAGCTAACATTTCCCAGTGGATGACTTCGTCCAGCAGCTGATGATGCTCCCCGCGGAAGCGGAGATCATCTCGGACTCGGTGTACGCCAACTCGCAGACGCTGGATGGCCGGCGATTCGCGGAGGAGTTCATCCGCCGACACAAGCTGGCGGACAAGGGTATTGTGGACCCGGTGGCGGCCAGTGCACTTGCGGAGAAGAACGCAGGTGGATGGAGCGAGGTGGCTAAGAAGGGGTCGTCGACTGCGCACCGCGAGGAGGACAGTGCCAGTGCGAACTTCAAGGTGGTTGCTCCTCGAAAGAAGGGGAAGCGGTAGGCTTCTAGAATAAGGGGGGGTTGTAGTACATGGATTTCTAGCAGAAGAGGGGGATGGCATATGAGCGCATGTGTACGATTAGCTGAACATGAAAGGTGCATCCAGATGTATAGCAATGATCGACGTATCACGTGGGACACCATTCGTATCTTATCTTATCTTATCGTACGCCCTTTGGGTGACATTTTCTCCGCATTACTCCATCTTTACTTCATATTCTACTCATTCCACTTCTCTACACTCATCTCCTCATCTACTCCTCCATACTACTCTCTCAATACGACACCACTTTTCAAAACTACCGCAATGTCCCCCACACTCACACCCACACCCACCCCCTTCGGCGACCCCATGCGCAAACACTTCCTCATCGACCCCGCCTACAAGAACCTCAACCACGGTCAACCCCCCTCCCCCTCCCTTCCCTTCTCGAACAATACTAAAACCCAACCAGGCTCCTTCGGAACCCATCCCCGCACCCTTCAACACACCCTCCGCGAGTACCAAACGGCCGCCGAATCCCAAACCGACCCCTTCATCCGGCGCACGCAGCCCGCCCTGCTCGACGAATCCCGTCGCCAAATCGCACAATACCTCAATGTGCCCACCAGTACCTGCGTGTTCGTCAAGAACGCCACGACGGGTGTGGACACGGTCTTGCATAATCTGCCGCTCGGGGAGGGAGACGTCATCGTCTATTTTGCTACTGTCTACGGCGCCGTCGAGAAGGGGCTTGTTTCGCTTGCGGAGAGACGGCCGGGGTTGAAGCTGCGGAGGGTGGAGTATGCGTTTCCGGTGAGTCACGGGGAGTTGGTTGAAAGGTTTGAGAATGCTGTTGGTAAAGTCAGAGAAGAGGGGGGAAAGGTCCAGGCAGCTGTGTTCGATACGATCGTGTCGAATCCGGGTGTCCGATTCCCATTTGAGAGGCTGGTGGGTGTTTGTCGGAGGGAGGGGATACTGAGTATTGTGGATGGGGCGCATGGGGTGGGGATGATCCCGTTGGATTTGGGGGCGCTGAAACCGGATTTTTTCACGAGTAATTGTCATAAGTATTTCTCCTTTCCCTCTTTCTTTCTCGTTCTTGTGCAATTCCCCAGAAATTACCATCATATTTATTGATGAAAGACTGACTAATGTGAATGAAGATGGCTCTACGTCCCCCGCAGCTGCGCCGTCCTCCACGTCCCGCACCACAACCAACACCTCATCCGCACGACCCTCCCCACCTCATGGGGCTTCATCCCTGGACCAACCTCACCCACCACAGCGCCGTCCCCGGTTGAAAGCGACGGCGACGAGAAAACGCCCTTCGAGCGGCTTTTCGAATTTGTGGCTACGGCAGACGACACGCCGTACCTGTGTGTGCCTGCCGCGCTGCGCTTCCGCAGGGATGTCTGCGGCGGGGAGGATGCTATTTATGCTTATTTGGAGAGGTTAGCGCGCGAGGGGTCTGATGTTGTTGCTGCTAAGCTGGGGACGAACGTGCTTCAGGAGAGAGGGTTGAGGGGGGGAGAGCAGAGTTTGGTGCGGAGGTGTGGGATGGGGACTGTGAGGTTGCCTATTGCTGTTGCTGCCTCTGCTGGAGGAGCCGGCACTTCTACCGTAGCTGCTGCTGGTGGGAATGGGAAAGACGGGGTAAAGATTGGGGCAGATGAGGCACCCACCGTGACGAAGTGGGTGCAAGATACGCTGATAGACAAGTACGGCACGTTCGTGCCGGTGTTTGAGCACGGGGGATGGCTGTGGGTGCGGTTGAGTGCGCAGGTTTATCTGGAGAGGGAGGATTTCGAGTGGTTGGGGGATGTACTTGGGGAGGTGTGTTTGGATTTGAGGGGGAAGTATAGGGCCAAACTGTGATTTATATACTTCTGTATAGATGGTGTAGTGGGGATACTACTGGTATTAAATAATATAGACAATTTATCAGACTAAACAAGGACATCACGATCTACCAGTCGTGTATTGCAAGAATACCATGGCTACAAATATCAGGACGCCATTACCCTCCAAAGTAGTCTACATCCAACACGCTATACAACATCCATCCAACCTCCAACAACTACGACCTCCGATAAACACACCCCCCACCAAACCACGTCTCCTCCACAACAGCATCAAGTAACCCCCCCTCTCCCAACTCCATATCCAGCACCACAAAATCCGCCCTCATCCCCACCCCCAGCCTCCCCACCACGCCCTCCGCAAAACACGAATACGCCGACCCAGCAGTCGCAGCCCCCACAGCCTGCATCAACCCCAACGCGAAGCCCTTATTCACCACCTCACGAGAATCCGGCTCCCTCGCCGACCGCCTCGTCACAGCCGTATACACATTCCTAAGCGGCCAGTGCGGCGCAGTCGGCGAATCCGTCCCAATAGCCAACGTCGCCCCCTCATCCACAAACTCGCGGTACGCAAACGCTCGCCGACACCTCTCCTCGCCGAGCAGTTTCGGCCACGCGCGGAGGATAGCCGGGTCGGCATGGACGGGCTGAACAGACGCCGTGATGCCCAGTCTGGCGAGCCGCGCAGCATCCCCCGGCCGCGTAAGCTCCAGATGCTCGATGCGGTGCCGGCGATCGCGAGACCCTGCCCCGTCGACGACGGTCGAGCACGACTCCAGCGCATCCAGCGCCATCTGCACTGCCGCGTCCCCGATAGCATGCAACGCACACTGTAGCCCCGCACCGTCAGCGCGGTGCACCACTTTGCGCAGAATATCGGGCTTCCAGAGCATATCGCCCGTGGTATCGGCGTCGGTCGCAGCGTACGGCTCCATCAGCGCAGCGGTACACGCATCCACAACACCATCGCAGATGAGCTTTATCCCCGCGATGCGGAAATCAGGCGAGGTCTCGCGATTGAACTCCTCATGTAGCGCGATCGCGTGATCAACCTGCGCGAACACCTCCCCCTCACTATCTTTAGGCGCGATGATCCAGTGCGCGGCGAGTCGGATAGGCACTGGCTCCCTCGCGCGCAGCAACTTCATCGTATCCCAGAGGTTCTCGTCCGTCGCCATCTCGATCATACCCGTGTACCCCGCAGCGTTATACGCACTCACCGCGTCGCGGATGAACGCCAGTTTCTCATCAGGGGAGGCGACTTTGGCGACGTGCGGCCAGACAATATTAACGGCCGCCGTCTCGCTAATCAACCCCGTCGCTGTGCCGGTGACCGGATCGCGATGGATGACGCCGCCGGCGGGGTCAGGGGGGCTGGTCGCTGCATCTAGAAGGCCTAGTTCGCGCAGCGCGGGCGTGTTGCACCATGCTGAGTGGAGGTCTTTGGAGTCGATGAAGATGGGGCGGGGGTCGAGGTCGTCGAGCATGCTTGCCAGGGCGGCGCCGTCGGTCATGGAGTGCATCCAGCCGCGGCAGAAGAGGCGGGATGCGTTGGGGCGGGCGCGGGCGGCGGATTGGATGGTGGAGCGGATGGAGGCGAGGGAGGTGCAGGCGCCGAGGTCGATTTTGGAGAGTGAGGCGCCGAAGAGGAGGAGGTGCATGTGTCTACATTCTTGTTTTTAGCCTATGGGTGGGTTGGCTTATTGGGTGGGTTGTTTGGCGTTCATGAGGGGCAGGGAAATCCGGGGAGTATGGAGGGATACCCGTCTATGAAGCCTGGGAGAATCTTCTTTCCCTCCAGGTCGACGACCTTGTAGCCTTCGAGCGATATCGGCTCGTCATTCCCGACGTAGACGATGCGGTCGTCTTCGATGATCATGCAGGTGCAGAGCGCGTCTGACTCTGTCGAGCCGGGGACGATCGTGCCGTTTCTAAAGAGGGTTTTCATGCTGAACTTGAGTGGAAGTATAGTACAGACATACAGATGGAGAGAGAGAGAGAGAGAGAGAGAAGTGAGAGAAGAGAAGAGGGGAAAAGAAAAGGGGAACAAGTGGGCCTCCAGGCTGATCGATAAGATCCACCGGGATGGACCCATCCCAGCATCATATCATGATCGTGATCATGATCATATCAAAGGTGCAGAAACATTCGCTATGTCGTTATTCAATACAGATCCTATCGTCGCGTCGTATGTCCAATCTATCCTCCCATCCACCCCTGGTCAATTTCCGCCAAAGTGACTCCGCACCCATCCTGATATGCCTCCCTGTCCTTCGCCCCGACTCGCCCGTCGTGTGTCCGTCTGCCCTGACTGTGGTCCGCTGTGGGCGGATTCCGCCATGCTCGTCCGGCGCGAGGCCGGCTCAGGACTGTCACCGACTACGACCGGGTTCTGTCTCGTTCCTTGGCGTCTGGGATGTTAGTATCTCATCTGATGTAGGACCATTTAAGGTAGAGAAAAACATACGGAATGTCAATCGGTCGTCGACAGTGCGGACACGTGTTGTGCTGGTTCAACCACATCTCAATGCAAGTGTAGTGGAACCAATGGGTGCAGGGCAGCACCGTCACCTCGGTGCCGATGTCCACCGCGTCCATGCAAATAGAACACTCAGCCTTGCCCTCGTGCCCCAGCATTTCCTTATCGACCGGCTTCTTCGGCAGCGACGAAATAGCGTTCTGCGAAGCAGGCGGCGGCGCCGTCCCGCCCGCATTCTGCTCGACCAGTTGCGAGATGACCCGGTCGAGCTCTTCCTGCGAGTACACCGCGTCGCCGTGGCGGTCGAAGTTCAGCAGCGTCGACAGCAGCGCGAGCGGGTGCGTGCCCGTCGTAAAATGCGCTCCGCCCGCTGCGGCGCCGGCCATGCCCGTTTGCCGATTCCCCAGGTTGTCCTGTAACTGTTCCAAGATACTGAGATGGTCAGTCAGCTAGTCCGCGGCGAGAACAGAGGACCGTAGACTTACTCGCCCAACGTGCGGAGAGGCGTGACCTGAGGCTGCGGCCCGTCTGTATCCCGGGGTCGCAAGCCCGGTCCCCCGGCATACGATCCATGCGTGTCATCATCGTGATGTGTGTCGAAGTCGTGCCCGTGCCGGAACATGCCCCCCGCCACCCACGGCGGCGGCGCGGTACCAGCTTCCGGTGCGGACCCCGGTCCCGACCGCGGGTGGTTCTGCTGCTGATACGTATCCGCCAGGCCGTGAAAGATGCGATCTAATCCCCACATGACCGGCATCAACGGGTCGGGCTGTGCCTGTCGGGAGCGCTGCCCCCCCGACCGTTGCGGACCGAAGCCACCGTTGAAGGTGGTGCTGGTGAAGGTGAAACGGCCATCTGGGGACCGATAGTTGTGCGTGCGTAATCCATCCCCGGGTCCCCATTCATCCGGATCGTCGTCTTGGTGAGCCCAGGGATTGTGGTCGGCCCATGGATTGGTATTGGCACGGCGGGGTGGCGGTCGTGGCTCCTCGGGGAAGGCTTCGGGGGGGTCTGGCACTTCTGCTTCTGGATCGGGAGGGATTTCAACCTTTGTCAATTAGTAGAGGACTCGAGAGAAAAGGAAAAGAAAAGATAATCAAGTACAATCTCCGTAAAGTCGGACTGGCAGTGCGGGCACTCCAGGCCATGCTCATCCCGCAGCCACACCCCGCCACATGCGTGACAGAACACTCGATCCCGCGCGTCCGCCATCTGTCTGTTCTTGTGGATGGAAAAGTGTAAGGGTTCGAATGAAGAAGAGTTAGAATTTCGCTCCAGCTGCAACCAAATCCCAGAAGGAGGGAGGGGGGAATAAATAACAGGTGTTGAGTGGTGAAGTATAACTAAACTAGTCGATCAAGATCCCGAGGTGGTGGGCTGTCATTCATGGCGTCGAAGGACCATACACGCTGTACCATGTACGTACTTGCGTGGGTGGGGTTAAAAATGCATCGTGGCAAGCAACTAGATAGGATGAGGAGGAGAGAAGAAGTCAACCTGAGTGAGTTGTCGGCGAATTAACGAAGATGAAGAGTGATGCAAAAGAGAAGCGGGCAAGGAACCGCTGACACGTTTCGGTCCGAATCCGGTCGATGTCATGTCCCGTGTGGCGCAGTTCTCTCTTCTTCTTCTTCTTCTTCTTCATTCAAATGGATGACAATGAATAGATTATGTATCTTCTTCCACGCAGATAACCTAGTGACCACCCCTCAAACAATGACTCAGGTCACAAATGAAACGCCCACACATGCTAAAAGACCCGAATGAATGGAGAGCATAGACCACAGCCAGATAAAAACACAACACACAAAGAAAGAGAAAGAAAGACAGAATACAAAGACATCAATATGTACACAGTGATCCAAGACAGATGGTTCACCGTCTCTTCGCCCCCCGGACCACCAGTCCACCGACCACCCCGGCGGCCAGAGCCAGTCCGCCCACGATGGCAATCCCCAGCAGACCTTCCTTGGACACCTTGTCATCGATCAGCGACCCCAGACTGGCCGCCTGCAGGTTCTGGGGCTCCTTGTCCAGCAAGAGGTCATTGTATCGCCGTGCTTCGCCGTAGTTGCCTAGCTTGTAGTTGCCTAGCGCCAGGTAGTAGAGACATTCGCGTCGTCGCTCGGGGGAGGCACGGAAGATCTCGGAGAGGAGGCGCACGCCTTCCTGTTGATCCGGTCGGGCGTTGGATTTGATGAGACCCTGAAGACATTGATGAGCGGGATGAACCCAGTGCAAAGGATTGAATGTGGGGGAAGCGGGGGGGTCGAAATGATCATGACGGAGGACATACCCAGGCGAGGTTAAACTTGGTCTGCACCCCGACGTAGTCGCCTTCCTTCTCATACTGCGACCGCAGAACCTGAAGCTCCGCGGGCTTCAACGGGCTGTAACATGTTAGGATCCGAACAGGAAGGGTCAAGAGAAGGTTCAACGGACCTTTCGGCATCGGCAGCGTCTAGCAGGAGTCAGCTCTGGATAATGGATCAACGGGAGAAGTTGATAACATACATGGGAGATTCGACATGGCTATGATAATATCGAGATCGAGGTCGAGAAGAAGCGAATCCACTGGATTAGATGAATAGCCAACAATACTGGGTATATATTCCTTGCAACGGAGAAGATGAGCATAACAAGATAAACAATCATTTCTTTCGTCACCTGCTGTGGCGGTGCACAAACCGGGCGGTGGCGGTGGCGGTGACGGGTGGCAGTTGCTCCCCCAACCATCATAACATCTGCTTCCTGCTCTGAATATCACCAGATCACAACAGTCATTGACACGATATCAACCGTCAAGATGTTGCTCGACGAGAACCCGGCTACGGTATGTCTATACTACTCCGTAAAGATTGATCATGTTATTAACAGCCACTCAGCTTATCCACCACACCATCGGAAACTTCAACATCCACCCCGACAAACAAGCCGTCACCCGCATCAATGACTCCCTCTCCACCCTGCAGCAGTCGCGCGACCTGCGCATGCGCGAGGCCGAGTCCGCCATGCGTAAACTCTCCCGCAATCTGCACTCCCGCCTGACGCAGCACGAGGAGGCCGTGTCGGCCCACGACTCGGGCAAACATGCCGCGGAGATGGTCGAGCTGGACACGAAGAAGTTCCGCATCGCCAAGGCGGCCACGGAGCTGGAGATTGAGAGCGAGCGGCTGGAGAGTGAGCTTGAGGTGCTGAAAGAACGACTGGCGGATCTGGAAGCGCAGGGTCTGGAGGGAGATGAGATGACCCGGCGGGAGAGGGAGATGGATGATTCGACGATGTGGGTTTTTTTCCTCTTCTTCCTTCCCCCCTTAATGGGCGGATATGCTGATTATGACAGTCTTCGTCTGAAAATTTTCCGCTCGCTCGGAATCGATATCGAGCCCGATGAGGCTGGCAACTTCAATCGTGCGGTCATCCGGAACAGTCGCAAAGGAGACGTGCATGTGGTCAATATCGATTCGAAGTTCTCGCGCTTCTTCTACGCCAATTATTTCTGGTCGACGATGCAGGGATAATTTCGTCTAGGGAGACATGGTGTTGATGGTATAGGCGTTAGGTTACGATGCGACGATTGCGGTCCTTGATATACCCAAATTTTGTTACAATTGTTAGACAGATAATCATACATGGTATCATAAACACACATCCGATAAATGTAAACACGCCCATCACCCCGAAGCAGCCACTCTCTCCTCCCCCTCCAACGCCCTCCTCTCCCGCAAGGTTTGCACCACCCGCGCGCGCTCTTCCTCCGACAGCGCACTGCACCGCTTCCCCGTCCCCAGCAGCAGCGGCTTCTCCTCTGGAAAAAGTCTTTCCACCACCTCCAACAACTCCCACTTCTCCGCATCACCCATCTCCCCTCCCCCATCCATCCACATCCCCATCCACCGCTCCTCCGCGCTGGCCATCTCCCCCTCCACAGCATCCATCCCCGCCAACTCCTCCCCATCCCACGTCAACCCAACAGCCGCACCACCCTCCTTCTTCTCCCCACCAAGAGAAGAAGAATCATACCGAACCTCAACGCCCAACGCCCCCAACCCCAACTCCTCCACCCTCCCATTCCACAGCGCCTGCCTCAGCACCCCATCCCGCCCAACAAGCATCCACACAAGCGGAAACGCACTCCTCGCAAGCGCCTCCCGCACACCCCGCGTCGCCTCCCGCGGACTAACCAAAACACCGACCTCATCGCCAGTGCGCCACCCAGCCGGCGCACTCGCAAACGTCCCCTCCAGCTCGCGCACGAGGTTCGGGCCCAGTTTCGTCTTCAGCGCCTTGCACTGCACGATTGTACGCACGGGGTGTTCGCGGCCAGGCACGTGCCATGTGCCGAGGAGGTCGATGCCGGCGTCGGCGCGGCCGCCGGTGCGGTGGAGGGTGAAGTTGGAGGCGCGGAGGGTTTGCTGCACGGTGTATTCGTAGTGGGTGCCGATGTAGGTTGTGCTGTGCGGGGCGAGGGCGGTTCGGGTGGTGTAGGTGAGGAAGCTTGAGAGGTTGGTGTGGGCGTTTGGGGTGGGGGTGGGTGGTGTGGGAAGTTTGAAGAGGCGTTGGGTGAAGGTGTGGATTGTTTTTGGTCGCGAGGTAGGGGAGATGTGGTGGATGGGGGAGGATAGGGAGAATGGGGAGAGGAGGGGGCGGAGATGTCGGTGTATTCGCATGTTTGATGTTGGTCAAGAATGTTGGTAGGTAGATGAGTTTGTATAGAGAAAAGGTTGAAGTTGAAGTGAGCGGATGTTGTATGTTCGGAGATTAGGCCGACCGCTCACTGTCTTATCGCCGGCCGCGCTCTCTCTCTCTCTCTTTTTCTCCGCATCGCATCCTCATCCTCCTCCTCCATCTTCCATCCACCTCAACACAACTTGCGCTCTCCCCCCCACACACCTCCAATTCACCAACAGCCACCATGGCCGACATACTCACCCAACTCCAAACATGCCTAGACCAAGTACGTCCCAAACAACCCACCCCAATAACATACCGTTCCACAATCCCAACCAACTAACGACCTGCCCACCCAGCTCGCAACCCAATTCTACGCAACCCTAGGCTACCTAACAACCTACCACGACAACACGCCCGCAACCCCACCCGCCAACGAACCCACCTCTGCGCCCGCCCTCGCCAAAATGCCCCGAAACTCAACCGCCCCGCCAGCCCCCGCCTCCGCCCCAGCAGCAGCCGTAACAGCAAACGCCGCCACCCAAGGCTCCCCCCCGCCCCAGCCCCAACAACCCTCCTCCACCACCACCAATCCCGACGGCACGGTAACGGATCCCACCCTGCCCCCCGAGCCCGACTCCCCGCGGACGTTCGCCGCTCGCCAGCGCGAACTCGCCCGCGACCTCGTGATTAAGGAGCAGCAGATTGAGTATTTGATTTCTGTGCTGCCGGGGATTGATTCGAGTGAGGCGGAGCAGGAGGGGAGGATTCGGGAGCTGGAGGGGGAGTTGCGGGGTGTTGAGAGGGAGAGGGAGGAGAGGGTTGCGGAGTTGAGGATGTTGAGGGGGAAGTTGGAGGGGGTGTTGGGGGCGGTGCAGGTGGGGATTTACGGGGAGAGGGCGTAGCTTTTTGGTTTTTGTTTTGATTTTGGGGGTTTTGATGGATTGTTTTGATTTATGGTGGAGAGGTTGGTTGGTTTGCGTGGAGTTAGGTTTGGGTTGATTTGGGTTTGAGCACATCATTCAAATATTTTGAAAAGTACACCCAGCTAGGCGCATAATAACGAGTTCGCTACAATAAAAGAAAAGCACAGTGTAATATCAAGTTGAGATCAGACCGAAACCGTCTTGTATATGGACTTGCGTCCTCATGTATCATCATATACCCATAGCTTATAGCCAATGAATATCCGCCGTCAAAGTAAACCAGTGTATAGATCGCGTGAAGGATAGAACCAGACCAGATCAGAGAGATTACTAAAATAAAATAAGAAGAAAGAACAGAAAAATAGAATAAGGAAGGGAGAAAACGCCAATAATGACTGGGTATCAGAATCCGTGTCGTCCGTCATGCCACACAAGCCGTGCCATGCTCTGAAAAAAAAAAAAAAGAATCAATAGACGATAATGCAAAGCATAAAACAAGGGGCAACAAAAGAAGAAAAAAAGAAAACATAAAAAATTTTGAAACAAGAAGAAAGAGGATCATTTGAATAACCCCCGATATTCCCGCATCCGCTGCTCCTGCACCTCCTTCTTATCGAGCTTCCCCCGACCCATACTCAAATCCGCCAACTGCTGCTTCTTGCGCGCCAGATCGTAGATCTTCTCCTCGATGCTGTCCTTCATGATGAACTGGACGCTGGTGACCTCGCGCGTCTGGCCGAGCCGGTGAATGCGGTCGACGGCCTGCGCCACAGCGGCTGGGTTGTACTGCGGTTCCATGATGTAGACGTGCGATGCGGCCGTGAGGTTCAGGCCGACGCCGCCGGCGCCGATTGTGGCGAGGAGGATCGTGATATTGTCGTTGCTGTGGAATTCGCGGAGGGCTTTGTTGCGCGCGGCGAGGGTCATCGTTCCGTCGAGGCGGGTGAATCCGGTCATGTCGTTGTCTTTTAGGGCTAGCTCGATGAGGTCGAGGTGTGAGGTCCATGAGGAGAAGACGACGCTTTTGATGGGGGGTTCGTTGGAGTCGAGGTTCTTGCTTTCCTCGGCGGTCGCTTGGAGGTGCGAGAGGAGCGCTTTTGTTTTCGTGTGTGGGCCTTCGTATTCGCCGAGGGTTTTGCCTTGTCGGCGGCTTTGTTTGGCTTGGGCTTCGTTGACCTCGTAGTCCTCTAGGCCGGCGAGGGTGATTGTTGAGTAGGAGGCTGGAATCCAGCCGTCGCAGACTTGGCACTTGATGTCGTATTGCGAGGAGTTGGCTTGCGCGTCGAACGCTTGCTTCCAGCCCGAGAAGCAGTCCGGGCAGAGGACGTCGAAACAAGGCAGGACGATGGCCATTGGGGCTTTCCTGTCCGTCGAGCCGTTGTCGCTGCCGGGCTCTTCCAGGCGCGTCTGGCACATTGCGCAGAGATCCGCCGAGGATTCCTGCATCAGCGTGAATATCTCGTACGCTTTCTTGTCGCTCACTCCGCGGGTGTCGTTCCCCCCGCCCTCTTCGAGGTCGATCGCGTCGTGGACGCTCAGTCCTTTGATCCGTTCCCGGTCTTCATGGTCTAGCAGCTCCTTGCCGTGGGCGCTGATCTGTCGCAGGATCATCATCGCCTTAAGGATATGATGGTACATCCGACCCTTCATTTTGGTTTTGTCCTCGCCTGCGATGACCCTCATCATCACGTTAGATTCCTTGCGGAAGAATTCGTGTAGCTGCTTCTCGGACTCGGAGAAGGGCAGGGTGATGATCTTGTCATTCCGCGCGGGGATGTCGATCTTGTCTTTGACCCGGCGTAGAGTGAAGGAGTCGACCAACACCCGCAGGCTCGCCAGGACAGTGGCATCCCCCGTTTTGAACCGGCTGAGGATGTGCATGCCGAATCGCGCGCGGTCATCGTAGGGGAAGAGCCCCAGGAACTTGGTGACGGAGAACAGATCGTCGAGGCGATTTTGGATGGGCGTTCCGGTCACCGACCACTTGCGTTGCGACTTCAGCTTGAAGATGGCTTGCGTCTGCGCGGCGCTTTGCTCCCGAATGGTATGGGCTTCGTCCAACACGATCCGGAACATGTTCATCTTGGTCAATGGGCTCATGCCGCGCTTCGACCCTCGCCCGGAAAGTTCGCTGAGCACGATACTGTACGTTGTAATGACCAAGTCGTACTGGGAGAGCTCTTCAACATCGGTCGTTCTCGACGAGCCGTGAAAAACATAGTACGATACCGCATTCTCCCGCAAGTGCTCCTTGATCTGGAATACCCAGTTGTTGACCGCGCTCAGCGGCACTACCAAGAGGGTGGTCTTCGTATTTCGTATCCCGGGCAGGCTGCGTACCAAGTCCTGGGGCGGAATCATCTTCGCCCACTCCGCTCCTTCGGACAACGACGAAACCACAAGAGACAGTATACTGAGAGTTTTCCCGAGACCCATCATATCCGCTAGCAAGCCTCCGAGAGCTTGGGGCGGTTCCTCATCAGTCACGGTGCCGCTGATGATCTCACGGTAGCGCCTGGCGCCGTTGGAACGGAATTCCATCCTCCACAGTGAATTATTGTCCTTCTCATCACGTCCAAACTTCCGAGGCTTCTCCTTTTCCGTCATGAACCAGAGAGCCTGCTTCTGATGGCGAAGCAGAGGCGTCGACAAGAGGTTGGACGGCTCCATCTCGGGCAGGTTCTCTGCACTTTGCAGCTGGTCGAACATTTTCATCACGGCGTCGTTTACTTCCTCCGCTGTGCGAACCTCACAATTGACTCCCGTTCGGCCCCTTGCCGCAGCCGCAGGCATAAATGCCGTATTTGCACGCCGTCTTTCCGCATGAGGGTTGAACAGCATGACTCCCTTCTCCCAGGAAAACGGAGTTCCCAGCCATACGTTCTGGTGACCGAGATGCTTGCCGATGAGCTCTGCGTCCTTGCGTAGGCCGTAAAGATTGATAGACGCTCGGTATAGTGCGGAACACGGCGCCCACGGCCGTTCATTTGGGAGCTTCTTCCGCATATCTAGCCGGGCCGTGATCTCTACCTTCACCGCAGGGGAATCGATAATTGGAACAATGGCCGCTGCCGTCTTGGCGTCAACGGCACCGAATATCTTGCCGTGCGGGTCAGAGACGTCAATTCGATTATTCCCCTGGTTCGGCGTTCTATGCACCCCGAGTTTCATGGACGGCCAGTCATGCGCCGACTCCCCAAGTATACCGTGGGCCCCGGGTTTAGGTACCAATTGCGCTTGGACCATCGCGTTCTCCAACTTGCCGTAGCACACCCTTTGGAGACTGAGATTGTTGGACCCTGTGACCTGTATATCGTCGTCGGTATTGGCTGCGGCCGACTCTGCAGATTGTCGTGATCAGTATACCCCTCAATTGGCCGCGCATCGAATGTGTTCCATACCTAGAGTCAAGTCCACAACATTAGGTGAAGGTATCGGTGAGTCCGACTTCGATTGATCTTCCTTCATCCATTTCCCCAAGTCCGTGTTGCCACTCGTGGAAAACTCTCTGTTCGTTTGCGCTGGTGTCTCTCCCAAGTCCTTCTCCGTCTTCAACTTTTTGTACACTGGGTGCACACGCCGCTCAACACCGTACATATTCTCGATGAGGCTCCCATGACGCGCTTCAATATCCCCGTCGACCTGACTGGAACCACGCTTTGCATCACTGCCATCCTCCAGATCATTACTACTAGCAAACTGCACATCCACAACAGGCATTGCTGGAGCCGTTCGCGGGGGCGATACTATCCGACTATTCCGACTACTCGAGCGACTCGACGGCGAGCGGATCTGCGATTTCGGGCTAGGTCTGCGAGAGGAGCGTCGCTTTGGGGGGCTGAGTAGACGATGCGCCGCGGAAGCCGTACCTGGCGGGGCAACGGTCGGGGTGGTAGATGCGCCGGTGTGGGGTGGTTCAGGGTCCTGCTGTTCTGGGACTTGTAAAAATGAGCGTTCTGAGTCTGAGCAGATAGGGTCTTCGGGAGGGGAAGGGCAGCGCATCCACGACGGGGAGGTAAAGAAGCTAGACTCGTTGTAACTTCCCCAACTGATGGCTGCGCTGCGGTCTGGATCTGGTGATGCGGGAGAGAGGTCTTGCTCGTTACCGTTCTTCTGGGCTCGTTTCCTGTAGGCTCGTGGGTCCAAGAGCATGGCCGCGTTGGATGCCATGATTCATTCGATGTATATGCACGTAGCCGAGACGAGACCTGCAACTCGAACGGCGTTTGCACGTGAAGGGTCACAACCGATGGTAGAAAGTGCACGGAGGATCCGGGGGCATAGGAGGCGTCTTGAAGATGTAGAGCGAAAGAAGAAAGGAGTCTCCAAGACCTGGCAGATGTGATTTATCGTGGTCTCCGCTAATAGAAAGCACAGCCGAGCTGGAACTGAGGGCTCGCGGGTGGGAAAGGTGAGTTGAGCGAGGGATCCGTCACTTCACGCCACTCTCATCGCGCGGGTCGCGACAGACGGTGACGACCTCGAGAAAGAAAGACAGAAATCAGTGATGGACTGGTGAGGCGTCGCCAATGATACCTTGGAAGGAATCCGCCTCAGAAGTGAGAGAGAGGGGGCACTGATGAAAGAGCGAGTGAGGGAGTTGGGAGGAGTGAGAGTATGCAGCGGATTCCGAACTGCCAAGAAGCCGATAAGATAAGCCAGCCCTTGCGATCGCTTATCAAACCACTCGTCACTTCGACCTCACAGCTGTATAGGGTTTCGAGGCTTGATATACAGCATTTATATCGGCTACTGCACAGTGTGTTGTTGTTTATGATAGGCACTGGTGCTTGAGAGATACCTTTCTATGCTGGTTCATCCTGCTCTAGTACTGCCCATTGAGATACCGTAAGAGCCCAGAAGATATCTTACTCTGTTCATCAAGAACGATTACCAGTCCCTCAGGGTCAAATATGGTAATTAGTAGAAACAGGCACATAAAGTCTATATATACAACATGGTGGCTTTTCCCAACAAGATCGCACCCATCAAAGGACTCCCGATGCCAGTTGTCGTAACGCACGCTAAGATTAAATGACGGTGACAGATAAGAACAGGGTGATGGAGAAGAAATAGAAGAAGAAAAGTGGGAAAGAACAAGGGGGAAGAAAGTAGGGGGAAAAAGAAGAAAAGTAGAAAAGGCTCTTCAGAATCAAAGAGCGCATGGCTCAGCACCAGGTGAAAACGGGGTTTTTACTCTTCACCGCTTCTAATCGCTCAACGATAACCTTGCGCTGATTCCCTTCCATCCCCTCCGCGGCGGCATAGCCCAGGTCCCCTTCGAGGTCGTCGCTGCTCCAGATCAGGTTGGATCGCCCCCGTAAACTGGACACCGAACTGTGTTTCTGGTGCTTGTTGTTGGATCGCGGAGGCAGGGAAGGCCAGTCCCGTTGACCCGCGCCATCGATACTCTCCCGACTGAACCGGTAGTCATTCAAGGTGACCGGGCTGCCGTTCTGGGGCGCAGTCACGCTCGAGTCTCGGGGGCGATTGAGCTCAAATCGATTTGGGTTGGGCAAATCGCTGGGAGAGGAGGTACCAAGGCCAAGGAGATCGCTCTCGGGCTCTTGCCCCATGGACTTGGCGGCGCCAATGTCCATCTCCTCGTCGTCGGGTTCATGTCTATCATGTGTGTCGTAACGTTCGTAACTCCTCACCTTGCGCCTCTGCGCGTCCGTCGACGGCCCACGGAGGGGAATGGCGACGGGGACGTCCACCAGATCGTCCCAGACACACACGCGGGGGCGCCGCGTGAGCTCAAGCGGGCCGTGGTCCTGGTGCTTCAAAGTCTCGACAACGTTCCACGCCTGACCCTTCATGACTGCGATCTGCCGCGCGAACATGCTCTCCTTGAAGTCGTCGTCCTGCGAGAAGACACGCCGGAGCGCCATTTGAGTCCCGCTCCACCACGCCGTCGAAGTCAGAAGCGGCAAAAAGTGGTCGCGCGTGTTTTGGGAGAAGGGCTGTCCGATCAGGGAGACGGGCAGGAAGAGCCATCCAAAGGGGAAACTCCGCCACTACGCAGTCGAATTAGCGTCCAGTCCGCAACCTCGCGCAGAGCTATCTTGGCGAGGGGGTACTTACAGCATCAGGGTGTTTCCACGGCCACGACAGACTGTTGTCGATGGCACCGATTTGAATGGAGGCTTGGGGCTCCGAAGAGTTCAACGGCGTTCCCGTGCGGCTAATGGCCACCATTTCGTGTCGTCGGTACGGATGAGAGCCCGAGGCAGTGCGCTCCTTGTTGACCGAGACCGGTCGAGGCGGGACCAGATGCTCATCATCGTCCTCAGCTGGGACTCCGTTAGGTTTGGGGGGCTCGGCGACGATGGATACCTCTTCCGTCTTCCAGTCGATCTTGACCATCCAGTTATCCAGACCGCGGTCGGTGTTTCGCATGATATAATCCAGAATCACGAGTTTCTCCAGCGCTTCCCGGAACGATTGCTTCAAGCCCTCCGTCCAGTAGAACCGCTGCTCCCGGCTTTCCTCTCCGGGAGACGGGATCTGCGTAGTCTCAAAGTCTTCCTCATCTTCGTCATCGGACACGGCCCCGGATGGCCGGCACGCCTCGTTCCAAGGCCGCTTCTTGCGTTTGGGGGCATCCTCCGTACGGAATCCCGTGTTGTTCTGATCGGGCCACGGGTGGTCGCGCAGAAACAGATTCGCATCCTTGTAGCCCTTGAGGAAGACTTGAAAGCTACCCGCCTTGGAGGGCAGTGGCTTCTTGCCCATCCAGGCCTTTCTCCGATCCCAAAAGTCGTAGTAGAACGACTTGGACGACAGCCAGACGACATCGGTAAAGGGAACGAGGTTGGTATTGAGGCGAGAGTCCAAGACGTAGGCGGCGGCCTCGGAGACATACGATAGATTCGGAATCAGGCACGCGCGGCCGAAACAGCAGGGGAAGAGGTTGCGATGGATCCATTTGGTCCATTTCGGGTTGCGGGACGCGTAGGGTTCCTCATCCTTGGGTTTGAAGACCCCGACCACTCTGCCTTCGGTGTTGCGCGCAAAATAACTGCCGGAACTTCCCTGGGAGATCATGCGAGGCTGCACGCCCAGCTCAATGGCGAGGCGCACGCTTTCCACGACCTCCTCAAACTCGTCGCGCGCTCGGCGCGCCGCCCCCTCGACCTCGTCCGACTCAAGGGTCTCGGCGGAGATGGGCCGCACACCGTCGGGGGCCTGGAAGACGGAGTGGTGAATCTCCAGTTTCTCCTCCTCCGTTGTCTTCCCCTTCACACGGTTGATCTTGAACTTGGAGGCGATCTCCTCGGCCCAGCGCTCGAGTCGCGCATTGATGGCCTTGATATCCACGCCCGAATTCCGCCGCCCCCGCCGGTATTGCCCACTGTGCCTCCGGCGATAATCCGGGGCGGACGCCTGCATCTGGGCTCGGGAGGAGATCGGGGCATATTGGGCGGGTTGGGATATCGTGCTCGGTGTTTGATTCACATCGTCGTCGTCTTCTGAATAGTCGTACACATCCTGGGTTCGATCTTCCTCCTCCTGAGCGAGGCGGGCGTATCCCGACGTTGCGGGTCGATTCTTCGGCATGATGGTCGGGTGGAGGTATCACTTATGCGCTGGGGAGGCGTGGGAGGCAAGACACCATCTGAAGGTTAGACAGTACCAAACGAGCGAACCACTGTCGAACGAACGAGTGAAGAGAATGGAAGAAAGGGGGGGGTGGTAGCGGGTTAGGATTGGGAGGAATTGAAGGAAGTAAAGAAAGGAAAGAAAAAGGGAAATAATAAGACAGAAGAAGGAAAGCAATACAACTCAAGGCATTACTCCGTTATTGAACGATGGTGAGAAAAGAAGGCGAAAGAAAGGGTCAAAAATGGGTTGAACTAAGGCGAATGCAAGTTGCGTCCACGATTTGGTGGATGACGACCGCGGACAAAGTCCTGTCTGTCCTTAGGCCAACACATTAATTAACTGGGGGTCCCGGGTTTATTTTGATCACGTACCATACCATACCTGGCTGTTTTCTGCCAAAGTCCGGTCGATGTCCCCATCAGCCACATGGGGATTACCGTATGATACCGCATTGTCGCACCGCCACATAATTTACCGTGTAGCTCCACTGGAGCTTAAAAAAGCCCCTGAATGATTGGCAAAGGGATGGTTATCCAGGATTTATGACACTGGGATATTTGGAGGAAGAAAATTGGATTGTATTTTGGAAGGAGAAAGGGGCATAAATTTACATAAATGAATTATAAATCATTGAGCATAACATAGAAAACATCAAATACTGACATTGTATCCTGACAATACTGGCCCTATCACGTTATTCACGTGAAAATGTGTCCACTTGATATACGTTTTATGTTTTATGATTTGTTTTATGTTGCAACATCCAACTGATGTGTAATAAAAATACTAAATGTCCTCATGTATTGTGTGAACAATCCAAATCCACTACAGTTGCATCTATCTTGTTCTATCTCATTTTCTATCAATAACGGTCATGAATTGACTTTTCAATATCAATTTATCGCGATCCTGATAAGGTCTGCGGAGAGTCGAAGTACTGTGGAGTCCGCTGTACGGAGTAGCCATAATGCAGTCGAATGCAGTGGCCGCGGTGGAATGTCTCAAATCTCCATCTGGTTCTGTAACAGAACACATGGTCTTCTGGCCTCCAACTTCGAGATGCAGATAAACCATGCACCATGTATGATGGTTTCGCATCTAGAAGTGTTTTGATGGTAATGAAGGTAATATGTACTCCATCCGTGAAGCCCTATGAGCAGCCTTGGCATCCCCAGGCACGCATCCCCAGGCACCCTCCAGGGCTCAGTCCAAGTATCCCCCTAGAACAATCATATGTTCTCGAACCCTATTCTTGGGCCAGAGGAATTGTAGCATCAGTTTTTACTCAAACTTACAGCGAGGTGTACTAGGCTGATTGACCCGATTTATCGTCGTTTTTATTTATTTTATTTTTTATCATTGTTTTCATCTTCCCCTCCAAACCGAGGTTCCAATGGATTGTTTCCCATGAGGGGCTCATCCCATATCTATAGATGGTAATGATATCCTGCCGTGTATTGGAATGGACTGCCAGTATCGACTTTACACATACTTGTCCATATCCTGTTTGTTGTGATGGCATTGAACACCGCTACAGGTCTCGAACGTCTACCACGTAACTGAGGACAACCGAGGAATTTGGCATTGTGGATTGGAACAGAAGACATTCCTTACCTATCAGGAACGGTCTCCTTGATAGCGAGAAGATCCAGTTTCCGTCCCCTGTTGGCGTCTCTGTCTTTCGAGGCTCCTTTCATTCCCATCCCGTGTTTGGTTATAACCCTTGTCATATTGTGTAGGAGGTGGGAGACTAGATTAGACTCGATCGGATACCCATGCCTTGGTCATCTCTTGTTAAAATCATTGGTCGTCACACAAAGCTGAGGTCAGTAGGCAGTCAATTGCGACGTAATCAGACAAAATATAAAGCAAAGAAACAAATAATTTCCGAAACAAACAGACAAAATGATAAGAGAGTAAAAAACAAAACCAGCAGGCAAACGCCCATAATTGCAATACATACCGAGTGAGATTGAAGCCAAGCCAGTCGGTCCGCCTGCGATTTCGATAAATAATCGATAGTCTCCGAGGACGCGCGATAGCGATAATCAATCTTCCCCCGTTTTGTTAGCCTTGCTACCGACGAACGACCAAACCACCACCAACTGCGACTTTTCCAGCGTTGTCAATCGCATCCTCCTCGTTCTTTTGGATCATTTGCGATTTCTTTCAATCTCGTTTCTACCAATTTCCATTCCTCGCGGTCGTTTACTGTCGGGGTCGATCTTCTTGTTTTCTAAGGTCCGTCGAGGTTTTATCGCTCCTTATTTGGCTGATTCTGACCTGTATCGATCGGTAAGCAGAACAAGTGAAGCGAAAATAAAACATAAGCAGGATCTCTAGCCTTTTTTCCTCGTTGCGACTGGTGGAACATATCGCGAAGGCGTCCCATAATCCCTCCCTTCCTGTTTCGACGTGGCTGGTATTTCCGGTATCCATCGTCCTCTTGGACCGTCGCCGCGTCGAACCACACTTGCCTCCGTGATATCCCTCGAATTGATCTCAGTTCGGTCCTAGCAGGCCGGATTTATATTGACTTCCGCCCAAGAAGTTTTCACGGTGGCTTCACTTCTGTTCCGGGCCTCGCCCATTGACCCTGCCCTCCGGCCTCCATCGCCCTCCACGACCCAGTCCCACGAACTGTCCTACAACCAAACCTCCACTCCCATTGATAGCTCTTCGACCGACCGTCCGTCCGTGACGGATGCTACAGTGGGTGCGTCATCCGCATCGTCACAAACCTCCGCGCCAATGCCTGATTTAGGTTCTCTAGACAAGTCCAATCTTAGTCCCGGTAGCAGCAACAACGGTGGCAGCTTCTCCAGCTCGCTAGGCCCGTCGCTTCCAGGACTATCGGCTCTAGCATCGGTCGCATCGGCGCCGACTTCCAATCTGCGGTATGTGACTCGCTGAATACCCTCGCGCTCTAAACAGTCCTTTACGAGATAACTGGGGCGAGCGACGTATGGGACCCTGCATTTGTATATCATAGATCATGCCGCGCATCATCGCCGGCAGAATCTCTCAAAAGCGGAAAGAAAAACAGGGGTGGTTGATCGTGTTTCAATTGCTAATGGGTGGTGTTTATGTGTCTAGCGGCTCCGGAAGCAATGGACTTCCCAGTATGGGGAATATGACCTACGCGACATCGTCACCGGCAGCGACGACCGGTGGACAAGGAAGTAGTCCGGTAAGTAAATCGATTCGCCCTGTTGTACCCCTTATCGAGCGAGCGCGGTCTTATCTACGTGGACGATATGCGGATTTTGCACCCTGGAGCCTTTGCCCCGAATTTTCTCCCAAATCTGTTATCAGCTGCCGACTGGGTCTTGGCGCCGCACCACCCGCCCAGCGCCCGGTCTTATCGCAGCAGCCCATCAAATCTCTCCCGATCTTATCACCTTGTCGCTCTTCCTCTCATCCATTATCTATTCCCTTCGCTCCCAACTCCCTCGGGTGTTTTAATCCTCCATTTTCCGACTATCATGGCAACAACATTGGCTGACCACAAACGTCCTCATTTACAGCCCGTGTGTCAAAATTGCGGGACGTCCACCACACCCCTCTGGCGCAGAGATGAACTCGGCTCCGTCCTCTGTAACGCCTGTGGGCTCTTCCTCAAACTCCACGGGAGACCTCGCCCGATAAGCCTGAAAACCGACGT
The DNA here is from genome assembly GCF_002847045.1 of Aspergillus candidus. Taxonomy (NCBI): domain Eukaryota; kingdom Fungi; phylum Ascomycota; class Eurotiomycetes; order Eurotiales; family Aspergillaceae; genus Aspergillus; species Aspergillus candidus. The sequence continues at coordinate 63,856 of NW_020194014.1, read as the reverse complement.
GATCAAGAGCCGCAATAGGGTCAAGACCGCTGGGCAAGGCCCCAAACGCAAGGTGAGCCGGCCGCTGGAAAACTTTTCAACCCTGGGACGATCGGGGCTCCGAGGATACGGTCGCTAACCAGCATTTTCGCATCATAGTCTGGTGGTACCGCTGACGCAAATGGACTCGCGACAACGCGATCGGAAGCCGGCACGCCCCCGCTGGGCGGCCATGGCTACCGTCGCGCGTCGCGAAAGATGTCCCCGGGCCATTCCGATCGCTCGAACTCGCCGGTGTCGCGAACGGACACGCCTGGAATCCCTCCCATGCACCAACCACAGCCGCAACACAACTCCAACATTGCCCCGCAACACATGTTTGACAGCGTGACTCTGGGGGACCATGCGATCAATTCGTCGAATGGCCTTCATCCCGGTCAGTTGCGCCAGCCCTCGCCGACAGCCACATCCGCTGTCGCGGATCGCCAAGGCGACTCGCCGCAGACATACGAGGGGCTCCTCGCGGCCAACGCGTCGCTCAAGACCCGTGTGAGCGAACTGGAGTTGATCAATGGTCTCTTCAGGGGGCGGGTCGCGGAGCTGGAGCAGAGCGACGCCACCGCGCGTCGCTCCGAGATGATCGTTCGCGATTCGGAAGTCCGTCTCCGTCGGTCACTCGAGGAGGCCCAACATCGGGAGGAGGATCTGAAGCGGCGTGTGAGCGAACTGGAGCGGCAGGTCTCCGACCAAAGCGAGCTGGGTGGTTCGGTGGGCAATGATAGCCCAGGGGAACCTATGGCGAAGCGGATGAGAATGAGCGATGCGGTATGGCGACCTCCTGCATATTCCTCCCCTTCTTAAGTCTATTCATCTTAACACATTTTCCCAGGCTTCCAGCGATCAACGGTAATGCCGCGCGACTCGCGTCTTTTCTGATCAAAGCAACCAAGAGAGACTCTTCGAGAAAAGACGGAATTGAAAAGAAAAAAGAAAAGAAAAAATATATCTTCAAAAATTGCCCCCGACTTGCTGAACTCCTCGATCTTCCTTGGTTCTTTTGATACCCATCGCATTTCTCGTCATTCGGCTGGATGCAAATTCGGATTAAATTAATGTCTCCCCGGTCTTTGTTTCTTTATTCTCCATCTCTATCCAATCTTATATCCAGGATGCTCGAATCATCGAGCCCTACCTCTAATTACGACATGGGACCAAGGGGATCACGTTGGAGACAGCAATACACGGAGCAACGAAATCTACGAAAATGGGGTTACGGCGGGGGGGAGGGTGATTGTTATGTTGAGTAATTGTGCTTACTATTCCCACTTTGAATTGATTGCGTTTTTTTCACTGCGATCCTCTGCGACTTCCCTCATCTGCAGGATATCAGACTTAGGGTGAGGCCGCGGGCGAATGACCGCCGGAGTCTGGGCAGCATGACGTTGGCGGGGTGCCTGATCTCTCCATAAGTTCTACGATACTGCGGGACTACAACGACATGGTTTATGGGAAGAAAAGGGGAGATCAAAAGAAACAGAAAAAGGAAGAAAAGAGAGACAAAAAAAAACACACGACCTGACTTTCCACACTTATTGACGCTACTATTCTTCCTCTTCTCCCGTGTTGTTTTTGTGGACTTTATTACTTTTTATTCTGATTATCGCTATCATTATGACGATCTGCCTCTTCTTGGATCTCTCCGATGATGTATTACTACCTGTACTTGTATCTAGTTCAGTCCTTTATCTTATCTCAGTCGCTGTCCAGCAACGCCCGACCCCGGTGTTATCTACTACCAATAGTGTAGCTTTGACTGTTGGTCAAGGCAGTAGGTTCAAATTCTAGGTGCATGAAGCCTGTTGCCTCGGTTTCCTGTACTTGGGAAGTATGCCGATGACTATTATGCTATTCTCCAGTATTACACTGATGACAGGGGATAATCAGTCTCAAGCTGCAGTAAGAGGGGAACTTTTGTATTGTTTCGGGCTACAACACCTATGGATTAACTAATAAATCTAATAATAAACCACTGTAATACTTGGAAATGAAAACAGAATAAGATAACCTAAGAAATTCACTGACATGGCTCTATCAAGCACTTCTACACCTATATCTACTACCTAGGAGTCAACTGTGCAGCGTCATAATCAATGCTTACTGATCGCGCCATGGCGTAAAGTGGTCCGCCCAACGCGACAAATCAACCACCCGCGTCTTCCCAATCGACCGCCATAAATCTCTCGTCATGGCATGAACAATGGCAACCATCAAGGCCATCGAGGCCCGTTCGGTGCGTCTGATCTCTTGCAATTTCCGAAAACCTCACCCACATGCTGACGTCCTGTCCGTTTAGGTCCACCAAATCCAGTCCGGTCAGGTCATTGTCGATCTGTGCTCTGTCGCGAAGGAGCTTGTTGAGAATAGCGTTGACGCTGGTGCTACGTCGATTGGTATGTGGGTTTATTTGTAGGACGGGAGGTGTTGGGTGCGGAATTACTAATGTGGTGTTTTTATGCTATTTGAAGAGGTCCGGTTTAAGAATAATGGGCTCGATTCGATCGAGGTGCAGGATAATGGGGGTGGGATCGCGCCGGAGAATTACGAGAATCTTGGTATGTTTTCCGGAAACTCTTCTATCTACAGTGTCCAATGAAGATGTGATGCTGATTGTATATCTTATCTACAGCATTAAAACACTACACCTCCAAACTCTCCTCCTACGATGACCTATCCCGACTCCAAACATTCGGCTTCCGAGGTGAAGCCCTATCATCCCTATGCGCACTAGGCGATTTCCACGTCATCACCGCTCAAGCACACCAAGCCCCTAAAGCAAATCGTCTCGAGTTCGAAACATCAGGGAAATTGAAGAAGACGCAGATAGTTGCAGGCCAGAAGGGCACGACGGTAGCCGTGGCGGGTCTGTTCAAGAAGCTACCCGTGCGGCGTCGCGAGCTGGAGAAGCACATCAAGCGCGAATATGGCAAGGTGTTGAATCTACTCCACGCATACGCATGTATCATGACGGGGGTGCGGTTCACCGTTAAGAACTCGACAGGCAAGACTAAGAATGTCGTGGTTTTTTCGACGAAAGGGAATCAGACGACTAAGGAAAACATCGCCAATGTCTACGGTGCTAAGACACTGTTGGCGCTGATTCCGCTGGACCTGGAACTGGAGTTTGAGCCTTCCGCTGCGCCGCTGCATCGCAAGACTGGCGCGGGTGCAAGTGCGGGAGAGTTGAACACGCTTGCGGTCCGGGGGCACGTCTCTCGACCGGTCTTCGGAGAGGGTCGGCAGACGCCCGATCGACAGATGTTTTTCGTGAACTCTCGTCCTTGTGGACTGCCGCAGATCGCCAAGGCGTTCAACGAAGTGTACAAGTCTTTCAATGTCTCGCAGTCGCCGTTCGTCTTTGCCGATTTCCACATGGATACTAGCGCCTACGACGTTAACGTGTCTCCGGATAAGCGAACGGTTCTGCTGCATGATGCGGGCGCGTTGATCGAGTCGCTCAAGACGTCGCTCACGCAGCTGTTTGAGTCGGCGGATCAAACTGTGCCTCAGTCGCAGGTCCAGACTGCTAAGTCGCGGTCACTGCCATTGCAGCGTAGCATATCCAGCATGGCTTTGTCTAGCGATAATGATGTAGCCAGGGAGAGTGACACGGCTAGAGATACAGAAGCGGATAGTAGCCAGCCGGCCACCGACGACAAAGTGGACAGCGTCATCAGCAGTGGCCCAGCAGACGCGCCAGCCTCGTCTGTCAAAATATCGTCATTCTCGCGGGATGGGCCTTCATCCCCGATAGTCCATTCTTCTCAAGCTCGGCAACAATCACCCGACGAGGATAACGAACTCTTCGTGCCAGAAAACACCTCTCCACACATCAGGAAATCAGCATTGGAGTCCTCCCAAGGCACAGAACATGAACACGAAACCCAAATGAGCATCGACGACCCCACCCCTCAAAGCAGTGCCACGCAGGAAGTGCACTCTCCCGAAGAGACCCCCAACACTATACAAAACGCATTCGACCGAATGCGGCCCAGACGGGCACCGGCTGAGATGGCCACCATCACCATTGGCAACAGAACCGTTACGTCCATGGTGGGAAGCGGTCCAGCTCGCAAACGAGATGCTGATGATGTTGGCGTCTCCGGTGGTTCTGGTTCTTCCAGTCGGAAACGGCGGATTCATACACCTTCTCGTCCTAGTATCTTTGGGAAGCATATGAGGGGGTTTGTGGCCCCGGGGGCGAGGTTAGAGGAATCTGATGATGAGGGGGAGGAGGAAGTCGAGGAAGAAGAAGCCGAGGAGGCCGAAGAAGAAGAGGAATACGGGGAAGAGGAGGAGGAAGAGGAAGTTAGGGAAGAGGAACAAGAAGAGGAAGAGAGTGAGCAAGAACAAGAGGAACTAGAAGCCATCCAACCAGCGAAGCATGCCCTTGGTAAAGCATCTCGGGCGACTTCTGATCACGAAAGCGACCGTTCCTATGACGCTGTTGATGATATATCTGAAGCGGATGATGCTGGGACATCTCCAGACCCCCAAACACCAACCGGGAAGAACATGACCGACGAGGAGAAAAAGAAGCACGAAGAATCCGAGGTCCAACGACTAATCCAAGAGGCAGAAGCCAAAGCTGCCGTGCCAGAAGAAAGCAACATCAACCGAGCGAACAAAATGAACAAAGGAGCTGCTCACCGCGATGCGACAGTCCAGCTGGTAACCACCATCGACGGGTCGATCTCCACTATCCAGTCTCGGGCAAAGAAGCACCAAGAACACATGCGTCTCTTTTCCGCTGCGCCCACCAATGGCTCCGACGAGGACGCGACTGCAACATCCCACGAGACAGCGGAAGAACGCCTTTCGCTAACAGTCACCAAAGACGATTTCGCGAACATGCAAATCATCGGCCAATTCAACCTAGGCTTCATCCTAGCGACTCGACCCTCAGACCCATCACAGTCGGGACCATCCAACTCCAAAGACGAACTCTTCATCATCGACCAGCACGCCTCAGACGAAAAGTTCAACTTTGAACGTCTACAGGCCGAAACCATCGTCCAGAACCAGCGTCTCGTACAGCCAAAACGCCTTGACCTCACCGCCGTGGAAGAAGAAATTGTCATTGAGAACCAGTCTGCCCTAGAGAAGAACGGCTTCATCGTGGAAGTCGATGACAGCGGAGACGAGCCCATCGGCCGCCGCTGCAAGTTGCTGTCACTGCCTTTGAGCAAGGAGGTCGTCTTCGGGGTACGAGACCTCGAAGAGCTGATCGTGCTGCTATCCGAAACGCCTGCAGCAGGCAGCAGTAGTCACGCAGGGTCCACTTCATACGTCCCGCGCCCGACGAAAGTGCGCAAGATGTTCGCCATGCGCGCTTGTCGGTCCAGCATCATGATCGGGAAAAACTTGACGGAGAAACAGATGGTCAAGGTCGTACGAAATATGGGAACGATCGATAAGCCATGGAATTGTCCGCATGGTCGACCGACTATGCGACATCTGATGAGTCTGGGACAGTGGGATGAGTGGGATGAGTTTGGGGGCGGTCTTGAAGACGGCGATCAGACCGCTGTTGATCGATTGGGTGTTTGGCGGGATTATTTGGGAGAGATGGGACAGTACAGCGAGGAAGAAGTTGACGGTGAAGACGGTGATGCGATGGAAAGCTGAGCTGGTGCAGCTTTGGGATACGACTTGTCATACTTTCGATTTTACATATACTATTTACAACCTGATACATTGGATATTCAGCGCGGTGCAACGACGCTTTGATTTGAGCACTTTGTCCAACATGGGGTCCCGTTCTATATATCGCGAGTGATCGTACTTCGGCAGGGGATCCGAAGAACTGACGGAGCAAGATAGCACGATGCTCGGGATCGACACCCGAACCAACACCAACCGCAGGAATTCCATGCACAACTATCTGAGATGCACGATCATGCAGCTCTCGCTCTACGATCCCGACACCACCCCGCTACTGATCCATAAAGACTGGTCAAGATGCGGAGAGAGTACACGACAACGAAGCCGGGCTTCGGCAGCAGCTCCGAGCGGCGGCAGCTGAATGAATACAAATATAGACCTCCCTCCTACTACAAATAGAGTAGATGCACATTATTACCTTGCCAAATAAGCAGACTCCACCATGCGGGCCTTCTTCTCACCTCCAATGCGTGCTGCCAGCCGCCGGCCGCGGGGCCGACTTGTCCGACCAATGTACCGATATCTGAGTCTCTTGCACCCGCCCAAGTTTGAGAATGAGAAGATGGTACGCTATCCTATTTCTTGGGAGAATCTTCGACTAATGGGTCTAGCTCGACTATGCCAAAGGCTCGCCGGAGCGGGCTGAGTTGACTCGCACTCTACAAAAGATGAAGAGTCAATTCCCCGTTCAGATCCCGGTTACCATCAACGGGTCCGCAGTAAGAAGCCCTGCCATGGAAAGCAGAGGAAAAGCAACTGACAGAAACAGGTCAAAACGCACCAATCTTTAAAACAACAAAACCCCTCCCAACACCGCGAAACCATCGCCGAATACGCACTGGCAAGCCCCGAGCAAGTCAACGCCGCAGTAGACGCAGCCCTGAAAGCCAAACCCTCCTGGGAAGCCACTCCCTTCGAAGACCGCGCAGCCATCTTCCTCCGCGCATCGGAGCTCATCGCCGGCAAATACCGCTCAGACATCGTAGCAGCCACAATGCTCGGCCAGGGCAAGAACATCTGGCAAGCAGAGATCGACGCCGCAGCCGAGACGGTCGATTTCTTCCGCCACTACATCCACGAAGCGTGGGCCCTGTTCGCGCAGCAGCCGCGCGTGCAGCCCGCAGGCCAGTGGAATAAGATGGAATACCGTCCGCTGGAGGGATTCGTGTACGCGATCGCGCCGTTCAATTTCACCGCGCTGGGCGCGACGCTCATCGGGCCGGCGGCGCTGATGGGTAACGTTGTGATCTGGAAGCCGTCGGACTCGGCTCTACACGCCAGCTGGCTACTGCATCAGATTCTGCTGGAAGCGGGTCTCCCAGACGGCGTGATCCAGTTCGTCCCGGGCGACGCAGAACAAGTGACGAACACACTACTACAGCGGCGCGAGTTCAGCGCGCTGACATTCATCGGGTCCACGCAGACCTTCAAGGGCATCCAGAAGAAGATCGGTGACGGCATCGGCGCAGGTATCTACGACTCGTACCCGCGCGTCGTAGGCGAAACAGGCGGAAAGAACTTCGGCGTCGTGCACCCCTCGGCTGAGATCCGGAGCGCCGCGCTGCATACCATCCGCGCGGCCTTCGAGTACCAGGGCCAGAAGTGCTCTGCCAATTCGCGCGTGTACGTCGCGGAGTCGGCATGGCCGGAGTTCCGGCGGCACCTGGAGGAGCAGATCGCGCAGCTCACTGTCGGGCCCGTCGAGGAATACCAGCATTTTGTGAACCCGGTGATCCACGAGCGCGCGTTCGACCGGCTGCAGGCGGTGTTGACCGCTGCGGAGCAGGACCCCGAGCTGGAGCTCATCGCCGGCGGCCAGGCGTCCAAAGACGAAGGCTACTACGTACACCCGACAGTCTACCGGACGAGCAACCCGCAGCACGAGATCATGACGCAGGAGCTGTTCGGCCCCGTGCTGGGCGTGTACGTGTATCCGGACGCGGAGTGGGCGCAGACGTTGGCGCTCGTCGACGGGACGTCGCGGTATGCGCTGACGGGGAGTGTGTTCTGCAGGGATCCGTATGCGTCGCGGCAGGCGCAGACGGCGCTCAAGCATGCGGCGGGCATGTTGTATCTTAATACGAAGTGTACGGGGTCGACGGTGGCGCAGCAGCCGTTTGGGGGGAGTCGGGACTCGGGGACGAATGATAAGACGGGGACGATGGGGCATTTGCAGCGGTTTGTGAGTGTGAGGACCGTGAAGGAGGGCTTTTCTGATGTTGGGCTGGATAGGGTGGCGTATGCGTCGAATGAGGTTTAGGGTATACACAGTACTGCAATAATCAATAGTATTGGTTCAGAGTCATCATTAGTTCGTCAATCATATCTGGAGGCAGATAGGTAGGTATACATGAATGATCCAACTACCACCATGAAAACCAGCCCTTCGCCTTTCCTTTTCCATCTTTCTTCTTACTGACATCGTCATCATCATCATCGTCCACCTTAACATGCCCATTAGCATCGACCCAACCATTCCCACTCCCATTCCCATTCCCGTTACCATGAGCCATCCCATCAGCGACCCCATTCTCCCTCCCATGCTCCCCTCCATCACTATCACCACTATCATAACCACGACCACCACGAAGGTCCTCCCCCTCAACCTCCCTCAAAACATCCTCAACAACCAACAAATCCCTCTCAATAAGCTCCGCCCAATTCTGCACATCCCCAATCTCCTTCAACCCATCGCGCGCCTGGTCCGCCACCTTCCCCCACTGCTCATTCTGCCGGCCCAGCTGGGCAGTCGTGCGCGCCAGCTCGGCCTCCTGGCGCTGAAGAGCGGCGTCGTTGGCGCGGAGGGTCTGCGCGCGGTCGCGCAGGGCGGTATCGTGGTGGGCGCCGGCTGAGCGGAGGGAGGCGGTGAACGCGGCTTTGGCTTCTTCTGTGCGTTGGTTGGTATCTGTTGTGGTGGTGGTGTTGTTGTTGTTTGTGGGGGGAGAGGGGGGTGGTGGGGAGGAGGGGTGTGGTGGGTTGGTTTGGGTTGTCATTTTCTTTCTGTTTTAAATGGATTTTTGATGATGGATGATGGATGTTGGATGTGTTGTTTGTGGAATGGAGTGGGATGTTGTGTGGTGGGGAGAGGTTGAGGTTGAAGTAAGGTGGGTGAGGGGTTGGTGGTGGTCATGCGGGAGAGTATATAGTATATTCTGTAGCATATTTTTGAATATCTTCATCAATTATAGGTATGTATAGAGAATTATGTCAATCAATATATTGGAATAGTGGCTGAAACTTTGGATTTTCTTGTATAATAAACTATAGCAATATAATGTTACTCACAAAGCGGGAAAGTCTCATGGTATAGATCTTTTGTAGCCGAGTGGTAATTTTTCTCAACTTCATATTTACTGTATCTCATGCTTTCAAATTTCCTCAAATTCATAGTTTTATTATCTTGTGTTTATCATGGGTAGATGGTTAACAGCTCTATCCTACACACAATTGACCTTCCCTCCAGGTAGGCATCACCCACTTCACCATCCATTCCGACTCCAAAACCTCCTCGATCGTTAACCGTTCCCCCGGCTGAAACACCAGCATCTTCCGGACCAAATCGAGGATCGCCCGAGTTTCCTCCTCCCCAAACACCCCTATCTGCCACTTCCGTCGATACTCCTGGACACCGCTCTCAAACGATTGTCCAAGCTCAGGCCATACCTCCCGGCCCTCAATCGGACGGCCATCCGGAGTAAAAAACTCACCCCGTCCCTCCCAGCGCTCCCACCAAGGAGTAGGCATCGGCCCCAGCACATCGATATGCTGAGAAACCATCTCATCCTCAGTGACGTACTCGTTGCTAAAGAGGGCCTTCATGCCTAGGATCTCCCAGATAGCGATTGTCAAGCTCCAGATATCAGCAGGGTACGAGAGAGGCGCCTGCGGCGCGAATCGCGCCTCAGGGGGGCGCATCGCCAGCGGCGTGTGGCAGTCCTCGCCGCGGCGGAGCTCAGTAGTCGGGGAGTATGACTCGCCGAAGTCGCTGAGGAGAACGTGTGCATCGTGCAGCTTGAAGTCCTCTGCGTCTATGCCCAGGTAGAGAGGAGTGACCGCATTTGGGGGGACGTTGGGTGGTAAAGGGGCTGCTGTTCCGTCCCGGGACGTAATGGGGACGGTATCTGGGTCGCCGTATTTCTCGTAGAACTGTTTAATGGAGAGGTGATTGAAGCTGGATGGAAGCCAGACTAGGATATTGCGAAGGTGGATATCTGCCACGTATCGATAAGTATTCAAGATGTAAAGCATACAAAGGGAATGTTAATAACCGAACCCCATGAACGTATCCGCATGAATGCATATACGAAATCGCCCTCGTCAGACCCCCGACCAACGCCCGCGCCACGTCGAGGGGAAACAAGTGGCTAAACGATACCTCTCTCAGATCGCACCGTGCTGGAACCATCGTGTAGCACGGATGAACGCCGTTCGGTCCACGGAGCTCGAATTCATCCAGGGGAACGGGGATCGCCTCATGACCAGGACGTACCGGTCCTGGCGGAGCAGAGAGAGCTCGGAGACACTTCAATTCCTGAGAGAGAGAGAGAGACTCTGAAACGCCAACCTTGACGGCGACATATTCCTGCTGGCGCGTGTCCTGCGCTAGCCAGACGGTTGAATACCCGCCGAAGCCTAGCTTGTCTACGATGCGGTAGCGGTCATGGAGCACATCACCGATGAGGATTGGATGATAGCCCCCGGGCTCGTATTTTTCCAAATTTTCAGCACCATCGATCCAATTGTATCCGACGGACTGGTATCCTGCAACGGCTTCGCAACGCGACATTGGCGAGGAGGTGAACCGTGATCGGGGAGGTGAACGAAACTTAAACTTGTGGAATCGACCACTTGCTGATAATGGTGTCGAGGGACGGAAGAGTTTTGACAAGGATGTTAGATTGAAAGGAGTGGCCGTTCTACTGTATCGCCCCATTGACAATGGCAGCGGCTGATTGTCGTGTTGACTGCTGGTTCAAAGGATGAGCGGTTCTATACATGGCAGGAAGGAGTTCGCTCAATCGGTGAGCCCGACCCGCCTGTTGTAGACTCAACCTAATCTGCAAGGATCCACGGAAGTCACCCGCAGACCGTCTGGGGCTAAGCTGACCAGTTAGTTCTGGGAAGAAATCTGGCAAGGTTGTTTGACCAGATAACGAACGCGCCCTTGAAGAATATGTAAACAGTCCAATTGCTTATTCACACCTACCCGGGCAGAAATAAAGGGATAGGATGGACCCGAATATGTTGATGCTTGGTATGGTGGTTGTCCTTTATGTGACGAGTGTGTGTGTAACTGGTTTCGAGCTTGATGTATAGATATCTCGCACCTTGGGATTGATTCTATACTAGGGTAGTGGTGGCCTTGAGGGAATCGGAATCATCTCCTTGAAATGCTAGGTTTAATCTCACAATGTATATATGAAGACCTATATAAGCAAAATTAGGGCGCTCTGTAATAAGGTTGAGAATACCTATCATCATTAATACCTGTTCTGACTTCTGCATCACTACTAGAAGAGCTCCAAGCCAGGTCCAAAGACTATAACATTGCTCACAGTGACAACACTATCCAAGGAAGATCAAGGAAACCAAAAATTCTGTCAAGTAGACATACCTGGTGATGATCGGGCTTGATCGGCCTGACCACGTTCATACCAAATTTTCTATAGCGACCACTTGATGACTCTTTCTTTCTGTTTCAGTGCTTGCCCCTCGCCGCGCTGAATAGGATCAAAGCAGCATGTCCCAAATATTGGATGAGCCGTAGACTGCCCCTATCCCATCTCCACTTACCATGGTAACGGTTGGCTCGTATACAGCAAGCTGCATATGGTCTGCTTGTTTATCTCTCATCATCCATCGTTCATTGTACAATGCTCGACCAGAGAGAGTAGGCGATATATATGAATGACATCATAGAGCGTTTCCTACTATAGTATAGTTTTTTCCACTGTTTTCCACCTTTGGCCCTGCGCAGCGAGAATTCCCCCCGAGTTCGTGGTCCAGCATGTATTGCGCGTGCGACTTGGCCTCGTCTGAAACTTTGGGGTTACTGAGGGTGCTGTGTTGCTTTAGTATATCTCCCCACCTACTATACTACTTATCTGTGTGTTGGGAGCTGCGACGCACGCTTTGTAGCCGCGCATTTCGTTCAGTCTTTCCTCGGCTATGATGGACTTCGGGTAGCTGGAGTGATGGAACAGATATAATAGGTTCAAGGGATGGATGAGAATGGAATGTTGATTGGGGTATCTCCCTTCTTATATAGTGGAGGCCAGAGCTTGGGGCTTGTTATTTTGCATCATACGTCGGTCAATCTGTGCTCTTAATTATAACACCCTGTTAGGACCGATGGCATCTGGTTGGTTCGGGCCACTCATCATTCTCAGCTTTGGAGGCGGTGTTAACTGATATCATCGGTTTCGGCTGTCAATCAAGTAGGTTGCTGTATGAGGCTGGATCTGACCTCCTGGAACCGAGAAGCTACAAGGCACGTCTATCAATAATAAAGTTAGATGTTGATATTCATAGTTGACTTAGAAGACATTCTTGAATATATTTTGAATAGCTTAGCTTTGTATAGACTAGAGTATGACTATCTAATTTCTGATGGTTCTTTTTCATGAGCTCTCTTCAAAAGTAACTTGATCGTTTTTCTTGATATATCATACAATATATACTGTTGAAATAACCAGTGATTATTTTCAAGGAGGTAATAATCCAAGTGAATTATTACCTCTATCATGTATGATACCATCCTGTCTAGACCTTTCTATATCAAAACCCAAACCCATTCTACTGTATTCTAGTTAACTCTTAGCCACTGCACCAAAATACTGATCAACAACCTAGCAGGGCTTGACCTGACTGATATCTCAACACCAAGTGTCGGCACAAGAAACCTTAAGCTCTGCGATGCCCTCTTTCGCCGAGGCCAAACAAACTCTGGATAAGAAGCTTGCTCAAAACCAAACACTCCACCTAGGGGATGAAACTGCAAGCTTTTTAAGAATCTTCCACAAACACCTACTGCTGCAAGGGCAAGCCAACCTAGCAGAAGACGTGGAACGGTGTTCTGATCATAAAGAATTACAGCAGCTAGCTGACAGCCTTGACACCGGCTTGCTACGACTTATGCTAGCCCACGGCGGCACCACACTATCCACTGCACGATAATCGTCTGGCAAGAGAGGGATATAAGTGTGTTGTATCTAAAGCTTGAAGTTCAGCTTACAGCGACCGCCCGCATAATTCGATCAACGCTCCCTGCGAAGTCGCCCATATCCTTTCGTTTGCTTTGGAGGCCTTGCAAGAAACCGGCACAGACGACACCCTCTCTGAGCACGCTTTCGTTGCTCTCTGTTGGTGTAAATTGACAGCTACGCCACGATCGATAGGTCACTTGATAGAGCAATCTTATATACCCTTTCAAATAGTGGTACTACACTGCGTCAGAACCTAACACCCCTCTAATAATAAAGTCAAACAATTTCCACCAGACTGAACTATCTAACCTACTACATACGACACCAAACCATGAAACCCACCACACTGCACAGAAAAAAGATCAATCTTGAAAGAGGTATATATATTATATATTTGATATAGTTATCCAATAACCCAGGCAGCCAGTCCTAAAATACACGCCAATGAAACAAAGCCCCAGACCGAGCCAGCCTCAATCAATTCGTTCAAACGATCGATCGGTCGATCTCGGTCCGCAGGTGGTGGACATCAGCCCAGTGATTTATTTGGGAGCGGGCTTGCAGGTGCCCTCGGCGTCGCCCTTGGCCTGTTCATTTCATCGTTAGCTTGTCATTCATCTTGGTGGTGGGATAGGTGGAAAGGGGCAGGGAAGTAAGTACCTCGCAGTAGTTGGTCTCGCAGTTACCCATGCTGCCGTCCTGCTTGCAGGGCTGGCCCTCCTTGATGGCCTGTTGTCGTTGTCAGCTATTATTCTCTTCTTGTTTATTGGACGGAGATGTAAACGTACGGGCTTCTGCTCCTTGCCGCCGGCGACGGGGGTGGCAATGGCAGCACCGAAGAGGGTGATGGCGGCGAGGAAGGAGAGCTTCATTTTGATTGTTTGGTAGTGGTGGAAGTGGAAGAAGTTGAAGATTGATTGATTGATTGATTGATGAGAGGATAGTAGAATAAAACAATCCAGAGAGGGACGACAACCAGGTATTTATACCATTCTCCTCCACCTCTTCTCCCCTCGTTCCCCTTATTCCCCTGATCGTTTAACTCGATCCAGAAGGACATTCGTTCGTTCGATATCCTTCTTCTCCGGAGTCCCAGTCCCACCAATCCATCCAACCATACATAGTTAACCAACTAAGTATAGAAACCCCGATCCAGCAGCGGAGTCATCCGCCCAGTTTTCGTTCCGTCTCCCCTCTTTTTCCCAGTGTCCCACCCTCTCTCTCCTTTCCAGACCAGACCGAACCAGACCAGAGAGCCAACTATTGCCCGATCCACAAGGCTATGGAACGCATGACGCGTGGCTCGGCCATTGGGGCCCTCGTGCCGGGTTGGACCGGTTATGATCGACTGGTATGATCGGCCGCTGGATAACCGAGTAGAGTAATGTTCCTGTTTCTGGATCTCATGGACTTCATGACCTGATTGTGTCGTTGACTTACCTCTTCTTGTGCCGAGGACGGGATTATACCCACTTACTACTTAGTGAAGAATTCCTACTAAGGTTGCTCACTTGAGTAGTTCATAGCCACTGATTGCCCTGATAGTCTATGGCATGATTGCAAGTGCAGGATCATAAGGAAGACCTCAGGGAGGTCAACTTAAGCCCGCGCAATGAAAATCCACCTCCTATAACTGGCCAGCAGGAGCAAACAGATCTGCACGCCTAGCCAACGGCATTCAATCAAGTAGATGAATACTCCGTAGTCAAGGCTGAAAAAAGAAAGTGGGGTTAAATTAATTTCCCCTGATTCCTAACTCCATCATCGCATGTCATCATTCGTTATTCCACCAAGGCTTCCAATCAGGAAAGAGGGCATGGAAGGAGGAAGAAAAAACAAGCTCTGATGTAATGTTTCTTCAAACAGAGAAACGATAGTCCTTGGCAGGTATCGCCATTCGTGGTCCGGCCAGGGAGAGAAATTGGGTGGTGTGGATCTCCATCCTTTTCTGTTCTCCACTTTGACCATGATTCCGAGCACTCCGCTGAGCCGGATCGATTTGTTCACACGTGCTTTTGGTATCGCGTTGCTTCCCCTGAGTTCATAATGCATGGCTATGGGGTAACTAATAGCTGTAAGTGTGTATGTAGACTTAAGGGGGTGAGTGAATAGTTCGAAGTAAGAAGGACAGTTAGATGATCGTGGTTCTCCTTGAATACTAGCTATGCTGTACTATGCATGCAGGATTCTAGATATGATTGCGATTGTGATGTGATTGTGATTGTGATATTCCTACACATTCTAACTGTGGTATTGATCTGATTGACTGAATCAATGGATGGATGGATAGATGAATTCCAACCATGGAATCATTGCCCCATTACATCAGACCCAAACTCGCCAGTATCATAGTATGCCAATGTCAATGTCAATGTCCATGTCAATAATAAATAATATGTATGATGTATGTAGTATTCAATGCATTATGCTGTGCTGTGCTTGCTGTCCCAAACGCCATGCCGAAACAAATTATCTTATCTCTCCTGCCATTATCCGATCATCTATCAACCGTGGATGAATAGATCGATATCATCTGGGTGATTGATGCATGTGGCATCGCCGTCAAATAAACAAACAACTCGCAAAATAATCCCGCAAAATAATCTCGCAAAATCAACATCGAAGAGAAATGAAGGAGTATATTACATATTGGCCAGCTCTTGGTCAATCTGTCTGTCGAGGAACGCCCGTCGATCGCCCGTCAGCGTAGTCTGAAGGCGCTGTTCCACCAAGGCCCGCACTATACCATCGTTAGCACCATGCACCCAACAAACAAACGACATTTAAGGAATGAGTGGCTTACCCTGCTTTTTAGTCACCGTGTCGAGATCAACCTCCGCCAAACACCCCCGGATGGCATCCGCGATGGCGCCCTCGTCCGGCCCGCCGCCGCTGCGGAAGTCGAACGCGCTGACGGGTCGGCCGCCTGCTACAGGGCTGCGCGAGTTGGGCCGACCCAGCAGGTTGTCTGTGCTTTGCATGAGGCCCACGCTGTGGCGGCTCGGGTTCATGCCTCCGTCTTGGAACTGGCTGAGGTGGCCCATTGACATTTGGCGTGGCTGGTGGCCGAGGAAAGGCTGGTCTGTGTAGCGGGAGAAGCTCGACATGTGCGAGTGCCGGTTGCCGGGGACGTTGGCGCCGAAGGGGATTGGCGACTGAGGCGGCATGTAGGGGTTGACGTTGCGGGATTGGCCCGGGAAGCCGGTGAGGATTGTCGAGGCGGGTTTCACGGACGAGTATGTCGAGTGCATGTCGTCCATCTCCATGGCCATGTCGTCCATGTAGCGCCCGCCGTACACCTTCTCTTGGCTGCCGCCGAAGTCGCCGCGCCGGCCGGGGAGGTTGTTGGCCATGGCGTAGTCATCCCAGCGCTGGAGGGGGATGCTGCGGGGGTCGAAGATTTCGTCTTCGACTGCGACGACGCGCTTGGAGCCCTTCTCGCCGATGACGACGCGCGTGTTGCCCCAGCTGAAGTCGTCTTGCTTCCAGAAGGAATACAGCGGCAGGATAAAGCTGTAGATCGGGTACGCGCAGATGTAGATGATCATCCACCCGATGTGCTGCCACTGGCGCTTGACGATGAAGATGATTGCCTGCAGACCGTACACGCCAGCTAGGATACAGATGGAGATCAGGGGGAGTGGGCCCGTGTGGCTGGCTACGCGGTAGATCAGGTAGGCCAGGTAGACGCAGGTGGCCGGGAGAATGACCGTTCCGAGCAGATCCACCAGGACGACGAATCGCATGCTGAAACAACAGAAGCCGCAGAGATCCTTGAGCGCGGCCAGCTCGACCAGGTTGTGCACGGTCGAGTTGATCCATCGTCGTCGCTGGGACAAGAGGACAGACCAGGTCTCTGGGGCGGCGGTGCTGGCGTATGCATCGGGGATGAACTTGTACGACATGGTGGGGAAGTGCTTGGTCATTAGGGTGGTCAGGTAGCGATCCTCACCCAGAGAGAGCAGGTTCTTCTTGTGCAGCGTGTCCACGTCGTTGTCCGCATATTCCTTGACCAGTTTGTCCGATACGATCAACGGTCGGCCCTTGTCGGCGGTTCGCAGGCGGTACATGCAGAAACTGGGGAGTCAGTAAGTTGTAAACCCTGGATGAAAAATGCAAGTGGAGAACTTACCATCCCGGCAAACAGGTAACACTGCCAAACAGCGACTCAAAAGCCTTGGTCAAATGATGCGATATATAATACTCATAAACCTGAATCATAGTCCACCAACTCCGCTCCTCATTCTGGAGACTAGTCTCACCGCAAATACCCGCAATACGGGCATCATTAGCGCAAGCAGCAACCAACCGATTCAACGAATCTTCCCGGACACTCGTATCGGCATCCACCATGAGACAGTACTCGTAGAGTTCGGGGTCGACACCAATAACATTATTAATCTGGTGGAAGATCTCGAGTTCGAGCGGGGACATCGGCGCGCGGTGGTGAACACGGTTGAGGAAATTGAGCAGCAGAATCTGGGAGTCACGCTTGCCTCGGTTTCCAGGCTTGGGTTTGCTTTGCTCGGATTCTTTGCCGACCTTGACGATTACGACGTAGGGCACGACGTTGCCTTCGTACTCGTAGAGGCCGGAGTAGACCTTGCCGTAGTTGAGCTGGTCGCTGCCTTGGCCGATGGACTTGAATGGTAGCGCTGGGGGATCGATCTTCGGGTCGACGCCGAGGATGTCCAGGACGATCTTGGGCGTGGGGCGATCGTTGCCACCACCGACAATCATCCCGTCGCACACGACGTAGATGAGCTTGCGCTTGTTGTCGTACTGGAGGGCGGTCAACGAGTCCAGTCCCTTTCGCAGAGCGTCCTCGCCTTCCGTGTACGCGGGCACGAGGCAGATGACGAACTTGTCCTGCGGCGACGGGCGTCGCTTGGATCCCAGCTGGAGAGCGGCCAGGAACTTGACGACGATGACGGCGCAAATGAGAATGGTGAATGCAAGCAAGATCCAGTTGTTGACCTGGCAGCGGGGGCCTTCGCGGAAATCTAGCTTGCCCTTGTAGAAGACGTAGTCCAGGCAGGTTTGCGCCTTTTGGAAATCCGGCGTATCCTGCCATTTGCTCGTGACGTCCTCGCCCGGGTTGTTCTTGAACAGTTCTGTCACGGGGGTGGGTAGGAACTTGTAGCTGTCGATGTTGTTCATGATCTTCAGGGTGTGGAAATAGTCCGTCAGGTCGTAGATCTTTTGGTTCACGATCACCCAGGCCCGGTTCCGTGTGTCGGCTTGCTTCTTCACCGCGTCGCGCGTCCACACAAGATCGCCCTTGTAGTAGTCGTTCATCTTAGGCAGGAACCTGTTCTCGTACCACCGGATGTCGTTCAGCTTGGTCTTCGGGTTCGGCTGGTTGCGGGGTCCGCAGTCGTGTTTCGCATGACCATAGACCATGGCCTCCGTGTCATTCGGCTGCAGGGCGATCGCCTCATCGTCCACAAATGCGCCGCAGAATCGAGTGAGCGGGGGCGGAAAGTAAGCGTCCACGTTCGTCCCCGCGAAGGGCTGCATGTTCGATGAATCCGTGTCGATCGAGTTGTCGCTGTGTTGGATCTTCCAGAACTTGCTGATGTCGTAAACCTTGCCGTGGGCGCTGACGTAGAAATCATTATCGCCCTGATGCCAGCCGACTTCTTTCTCGTTCCAGGCTTTGTCCTTGTTCGGACAGAGGAGGTCGCCAAAGGCCATAATGTAGAAGCAGACCATTCCGTTGAAGAGGAGGATCAGGGCAACCAGGACGAGCTTTTCTCGCCATGCCATGCGCACATCCGGCCGTTTCATCCGTCCAACCCACTTGAGCGAGAAGGAGGGAATCCAGAAGGTCAGCGCCCACACGAAGTTGGTCCACACGCGTCGGCCAATCGTGATCTCCTTCTTCTCGATGTGCTTGGGATCTCCGAATTCCGGGTCGAGCTCCCCGAAGTACCGGCCATTCTCGTCGTAGTACGCGTGACTGTCCCACTTCTTGTCGTCACCCTTCGCGCCTAGACCGTAGTCACCGCCCATGTTCACGGTCGGAGGCAGACTGGGGGCGATCGACTTGGCGCCCATCCCGATGCTGGGGGCCATGGTGCTGTGCCGTTGGAGGAGATTATCGCGGCTCCCCAGGAGACTGGTCGATTCGGGGACCATGTTGGCGGCATAGCGGTTGTGCACACCGCTGTCCAACATGCCGCTGCCATACATGAAGGGGTTGGCGACCGGTTGCTCTTCTCCTTTGAGGTCGAGCATAGTCTCGGCTTCCCACCAGGCGTTCTCCCTCATCCAGATCCGCTGGTGGCCCACGAGCGCATCCCCGTTGGTCCATCCCTTTTCCACTAGCCAGCTCTCCACCCCATCCCGACCCTCGGGGCAGCCAAGCGCGGCGTAGCGACCGACGAACTCGTCGGTGTCGAAGTCGGCCGTGAAGTCGAGCTGCTTGAGGCGACGATTGCCCCACTCCGCTAGCCTCCACTCGCGGATCTGGCGAGATACGGCGCCAGCCGTCCACGACGCCGTCGGCGCGGTGGTGTTGAGGCGGTCGGGTAGGTCATCGGTCGGGTGGATCGAGACGTGATGCCATACGCGGCTGCTCCCGAGGGTGGCGGCGAGATCGAAGCGGCCTTTCCGACCGAGCGTGATGCCTTCGGCCTCGACGGGGAATAGAAGCTGGCGGAGGAATGCGTCGGTCTCGACCTCCAGTCCGACCTTCTCAAGAACCTGCTGTCTCTTATCGAGCTCGTACTCGCGTTCGTGCCAGACCGGCCCGGTGGTGATGCCCAGATCGGCCTCCACTTGTCCCACGGCAGCGGACATGTCCGTGGTGATTGCTTGGCCTACCGGAGGAACCGGGACACCGTCCTCCTTCATCTCCGCATTGATACCGACGTCATCGTTGAACACGTTCCTTAGGGACACGGCTTTTCCGAGAACGGGGCGGGGGATCTCGACCACCGTGACACTCACGGTGTCCTCGTCGGACACGCGGGTGGTGGTCGGGCCCGAGCCACTGTGGCTGGAGTCATGATCTTGGAGTTCGCTGGCAATAGCCTCATTCGCCTTTCCGATGACCCAATCCACCAACGCCTCGTAGATGCCAGCAATCAGCACCTGACGCTCATCGGTAGAACACTTGTTGAGAAGAATCTCGGGGTCTAACCCGAGCAGGCCGGCGACATCTTCGCATGCCTCCTCGAGCTCTTCCTGGTCGGCCACGTAGCCGGCTGCATTTCCCAGCTTCAGTAGCCCAGCAAGGACCGACAGCAGTCCACGCTGCGCAGCGCCTTTGATGCCGAGTGTCTTGAGAGCGGCTCTGAAATCCTCCGCGGCGGCCGCGTCGTCGGCGGTGGGGAGATACGACGGCGGCGTGAAGGTCCCGGATCTGTTGAGGAGCGCATAGGAAGAGGGTTCTTTGAGATCGAGGAACTCCCGTTCAGCCTGCGTGGACGCAGACGTCAGGAGGTAGTAAAAGACGTCGAAGGCCCGGTAGCCGGGCTCGCTGGGGACGTTCAGGAGACCCTTTTCGACGTTGATTCCCGAGGTGGAAAGCGCGAGGGTCAACCCCGCGATGTCGCCCTTCAGGGTGAAAGTGAAGCACGCCGACAGAGCGGAGTAGAGGGAGTAGGACGGGTTGAATGATGTCACCGCTGAGAGAAAAGGTCGCAGGGCGGCGAGCGCGGTGAAAGTGATACTCGGTGTGGAGAGCGGGAGTGCAGCCAGAAATGGTTCGAATATGGAGGGGGTGGACTGATGTGTCGAGCTGGTCGTTCGTTAGTCCTGACATTGTCTAGTTCCTCCCCGGGCTGTGCGATCATCACTCACCAAAGTACAATACAACCATCCTCCGCTCTCCGTCGCGCATGCTCCCACGCCCTGACGGCCAACTCGCGATCGATGATTCCCCCGGTGTGACCGTCCGGCGTGGTCTGAGTCGCGGTGAACCAGGAATTCAGCACCAAACTCGTGCTCGCATCGAGCGGATAGGGCTGTCCGGCGTTGTAGGATGCATGAAGGGCGTTCAGCAAGGTCGTGGTGGACACCGGGCCGGTGGGCTGCAGGGCATGATGAGTCCCGGTGGAAAAACCAGCGGAGTGGCTTGAATAGGTGGAATAGCGATTTGACATGGTGATCGGACAATAGGCAAGTCGGTCTGGGTGTTCTGAGATCCGGGACAGCCAAGTCCAGCGACGGTGAGGCGCGTTCCGGGCGTCAACACATGAGACGCTGGATGTCTTCCGCCACTACGATCGACGATGCAGATAACGACTGAATTTCTTAATCGTCTGCAATATTGAAAGACGATGGCCTGTAGCAATGCGAGGATTCTGAAACGGGTAAGTGGGATGAGACCAAGAGTCTGCGTTGTCAACAAAGCTTCACCAGTGTGACCTTTGAAAGCGAGGGTTTGATCCTGTGTAGCGAGTGTTGGACCCAACCGTAGAGGAGGGGGAGGATATTAGGATTAAGTCGAGTTGATAAGAGGCGACCAAAGTGTTGCAAGCGAGCGACTATCCCAAGCTACCAAATCAACCGTATCTGTTGATTATGGCAGTGGAGAGGAGAAAGATACGAGGGGAAGAGAAACAACCAGTCGAGCAAAGGTAACAAACACAGAGCAAAGAGCAAAACAGTGGACAGGATACAAAGCAGCAAACAGAATGGAGAGAAGAGGAAGAAGAGAAAAGACGAGGTCCGAGAGAGAGAATGAAGCGTGGAGGCGTCCCAGTCACAATGAATTGACTAGGTGACTGTATGGGTAACAAGTACAGTACTGGGGTATCTTACCCAACCAATCAGGATTGCCTGTATGGTTAGCGTCCTGCGATCAACTGAAGTTGTCGTATTGAACTTATCATGGCTGGTCTAATCAAGCTGAGTTGGTGTTCGGGGAGACTAGCGTGTATGATGATCATACCAAAATTACCAGAATTACCAGGGTCCGCTTTGTTGTGATTTTTCCCATTGAGTTGAGGATTTTCCTCCCATCTGAGCTGTCATTGGCACATCACCCCCATCAGTCGAGGTTTAGACAGGACAATTGCAAATCCAGCCTCCCTCACAACGACTCCAGTTGTATCCGGGCGATCATCTCGAGTCCCGGTCGATTTACGATGTACAGCGTACGGTGGACTAGAAATTCAGGCCAACTCACAACCATCCTTCCAGTACAGGTTGGTATTTTTGCCTGTGACTGTACCGTTTATTTTTTTATTGTCTTTCCTTGATTTGTAGTTTTGTTCCATATTTTCTAACTGAGTTTTTTTTTTTTTTTTTGTCTATTTTTATACGGGACAAACCGAGGCAGATGATGCACTCGGTGCATGAACGACTCAAACCATCGTTGCTCTAGCCAGCAAAGTCTCATCTGTCAGGTGGCGGGCATCAAACTGAGGGATTGTCCAATGGAGAGGGGATAAATCCAGTGGATCAGGCCTTAGACCCTGGGCGACCCCTATAATTGGCACATCCTGTCTCACCTCACCCGCAACCTATCATCAATCAATGCCTGACTGTCTCACCCCTGGCCCAATCGCCACCATTCTATCACTTTAGCTTCTTTTACTGGCTATTTTCAGCTTTTTTTTTTTTTTTTTTTTTGTCTCTGCAATGGAATCAGGCGAGTTGTCATCTGCCCAAGGATCAATAGTCAGGGTGGTGATCGTACTAATTATACCAAGTGTACACTCTGTATCCGTACCAAGTATTAGAAACAGAATGAATATAAAGTTACACCCTTGATATCTGTTGTTATTTTTATTTGGCATTTGTGTCTGGACTTTGGATTCTAGACTCTAGACCCTCGTCGTCCACTGCAGAATACCCGCCTTGCCGCACTGCCATGCCACTTTCTCACATACCTGGAACCTAAAACAAGAATCAAGAACCCAAGGTGGCAAATACCTAAACTACGCAAGGTATGCACTATCCAGGCCGGTTGGGAATCACCCCAACACCGGTGGAAAGAATGGAACACCTTCCATTCCACGGATGGACAAAGGAGTCCACCGGACGGAGGACACGGACAGACCATTGTTGGACAAGCGGACTAAACCCGCCTAGTCTCACACTTGACCGATTTGATCCAGTCGATCGAATGATCCGATCCACCTTCCGAAACACCGGAGTACTTTTGAGTCATTCCATTTCCTCCCCCATTTCTATCACGGACGGGGTCATGTATTATATAGTAGCGATCCTCTCGGGTCGGTTATAGCCCTTGAGACTGTCGATACTCGATGATCACGGTGGTCCAGTGGACGTGGAACTGATTGACCATCATGTTTCCACATTCACAGGGCTACCTGACCTGTAGTCTGTCCTATGCCATCTCTCCACCCATGACGGCTTTGACCTGGGTCTTCAACTATTGACGAGGTTTCAGGTTTCGTGGTTTATCCACGAAAAAATAGAGTACTCCTAGACAAACTTCATCAGAGAGAGTAGTATAGGGGGGAGGGATATTTCGGATAGAATCAGTGACCCCCTGACTAGGGCCAGTCAGGGTGGCGCCGGATGATGGACAATATTGAAGAAATAGTCAGTAGTCAATGCTCGACTCAACTAGTCCAATGCCTGACTCCGACTTCCATCAATGTGAGACTCGATAGAATGTATTAATCTAGCTGTACGGGGAATACGCCCGACTGGAGTTGAGTAACCATGGGACGAAATGACTACTGGTGAGGGACGGTTCGACCGACGGGTATCCACCCGTTTATTGATCTGTTTATTTTGTTTTGAATCCAGTCCTCCTGGTGATGCATCAACAATGGGATGGATAGAATTGTTGTCAGCATGATGATCATGGATACTGGAACAATCGAATATCGATCCTCACAATGACAATGACATCCTCCTCTCATGAACATCAGCCCAAAACAGAGGAGGGATCAGGTTTGTGTATTGATCGAACCACCAGACTAGTAAGTTTGGTAACCCGAACGACCCATCTGGACAGCCGAGCCAATCAACGGGCCAGTTATTTTCAACTGTACCGTACTCCTGTACTGGAGTACAGACAGATCTCCAGTGGATACACGGTACAGTGGATACCGTACTGTACGGTCATTCCCCAGAGCAATTCATGATCGACCTTCTTATCGCTGTCCCGCTTGCTTTTCTTGCTTTTCTTCTCTTCTCTTCTCTCTTCTCGGTCTTTGTTTGCCTTTTGACTTGCCTTTCTTTCTTTCGTCTTCTCGTTCCTCTTTCGTTGATCTGGTCTGGTTTTATTTTTATTTGGTTTTTCTGTTCTTTGTCCTCACTCTCGTTTCATCTCTTGAGTTTAGCTTCACTTGCCGGACAGAGTGCAGATACCATCCTCTGTCGGAGCTTAATTAATTCTACACCACTATCGCTCTGCGCTTCTCCGACCTGCTCGCCCTCACCCTTACCGATTCCTGTATAGTATTTCCCAGCTGAAAAAAAAATTTCTAGCCACAGTGAACTCACTGGCGTATGCGATCAATGCAACCACCTGCTGATCTCTTTCCTTCGCTAGACATTACATCTCCCCCTCAAACCGCCACAGATACTGTTCCCAAAATAGACCACGGCCATTCGCATCTCTCATTCTTCGAGAATTATCGGAAGACTTAGAATTATACAACGGGCTTTTCCTTCTTGTCTTCAGTTAACACCAACAGTTGATACCAACTTCTGGAACACGATCCGTCCTTGTCGCCGCTCAGTGACCCTCGAAATCTCACCGTCGGGGGTTCAGCGTCATCCTCATCATGGCGGGAATCTCGCCTGTGGGAGGACATGTTCCCTCTCACGCACAGTCGTCCTTGCCCTCGCTGCCCGCACATCTTCAATCTGACACCCATCTGACCGCCCACTTGGCCAGTCGGTATGTGATACTCTCTTCCCCTCATCCGCCCGACAACAGACCGTCTGACCACGCTTGGCTAGATTCCACGTCGGTCTCCCCACGGCTCGCCTGTCTTCGCAGGCTCTCATCAGTCTCAACACATACACCTCGTCGTCAAAGGGTCCCGATGGCGCGAAGGAAGGCAGTGCCATGGGGGAGGCGGAGGACCTGGCCCGCCGCGCTTTCACCCGGTTAGGGGCGCGCGGGGAGAACCAGTCCATTGTATTCCTGTAAGTAATCAAGTCCCCGATGCAGACCGATCTCATCTAACAACGTCCAGTGGTGAGAGTGGTTCAGGGAAAACCACCATTCGATCACACCTCCTGTCCGCTTTTCTCTCCTTCTCATCAACCCCCCTATCCTCCAAACTCTCCTATGCGGCGTTCGTCTTCGACACGCTGACCACCACCAAATCCCTGACCACCCCCACCGCGTCCAAAGCCGGCTTGTTCCTGGAGCTGCAGTATGACGGGTCGTCCTCGGTCAACCCCACGCTGATTGGCGGCAAGATCATCGATCACCGACTGGAACGCAGTCGGATCACATCTGTCCCCACCGGCGAGCGAAGCTTCCATGTCCTCTACTATCTCCTGGCCGGGACCAGCGGCGCCGAGAAGGCGCATCTGGGGTTCGAGAACACCATCCACATTACGACCGGCGGCGGGAAACTGTCGGGCACCTCGGTCAAACACAAACGGTGGAGGTATCTGGGTCATCCCACGCAGATGAAAGTGGGCATCAACGACACCGAAGGCTTCCAGCATTTCAAGACCGCGTTGAGAAAGTTGGAGTTTCCCCGCAGCGAAATCGCCGAGATCTGCCAGATCCTCGCGGCCATCCTGCATCTGGGCCAGCTCGATTTCATCAGCGGACAGGCGACCACCACGTCCGCCGAGGAGTCCGGAGGCTACTCCCACGAAGGCGGCGAAACCGTCACCATCGTCCGGAATAAAGATGTCCTGTCCATCATTGCCGCCTTCCTGGGTCTGGGAGTGGAAGAGCTCGAGACCAGTTTCCGCTATCGCACCAAGACCATCCACCGGGAGCGCGTCACGGTCATGCTGGACCCGAGCGGCGCGCGCCAGAGTGCCGATGAGTTGGCCCGCACCATCTACTCGCTTCTGGTCGCCTACGTGCTGGAAAGCATCAACCAGAAGATCTGCGCGGCGGAGGATAGCGTGGCCAACACCGTCTCCATCGTCGACTTTCCCGGATTTTCCCAGTCCTGCGCCACGGGCTCGACCTTGGACCAGTTGCTGAGCAATGCGGCTACCGAATCCCTATACAACTTTTGCCTGCAGTCCTTCTTTGACCGCAAAGCTGACAACCTGGAGCGGGAAGACGTGGCCGTGCCGGCAACGAGCTACTTCGACAACACGGACGCCGTCCGGGGACTGCTGAAACATGGCAACGGGCTCCTCAGTATCCTCGATGACCAGACGCGACGAGGGCGCACGGACATCCAGTTTGCGGAATCGTTGAAGAAGCGCTTCGAAAACAAGAACCCGGCCATCTCCGTTGGCGGCTCCGGTTCCAAACAGGGGACCAGCTACGCCGCGCAGCAGGCCCGCGCCGCGTTCACCGTGAAGCACTTTGCCGGTGAAGTCGACTATTCCGTCGGTGGCCTCATCGAGGACAACGGGGAGATCATCTCCGGCGATCTGATGAACCTGGTTAACACCACAAAGAGTGACTTCGTCCGGGACCTGTTCGGCCAGGAGGCACTGCAGAAGGTGACTCACCCCAAGGAGCGGACGGCGATCATGCAAGCCCAAGTGAGCTCCAAGCCCATGCGGATGCCGAGCATGGCGCGACGGAAGACCACACCCCCTACCCGGTTAGCCTTCGATGCCGCCATCGGCGACGACCCGGAAGAAAACGAGAGCCACGCGGGCAGCTCCGCGAAAAATTCCGGACGACGCAAGAGCGGGGCGCTCATGAATGGCATGCAGGGCGCCGCCGGGCAATTCTTATCGTCACTTACCATCGTCAACAAGTGCCTGAGCTCCAGCAATTCCAACCCGTATTTCATCTTCTGCTTGAAGCCCAACGACCGCCGCATCGCGAACCAGTTCGACAGCAAATGCGTGCGAGCCCAGGTCCAGACATTCGGCATCGCCGAGATCAGCCAGCGGCTCCGGAACGCCGATTTCAGCGTGTTTCTACCCTTCGCGGAATTCCTAGGCCTAGCTGACATTGGTAATATCGTCGTCGGCAGTGACCGGGAGAAATCGGAGGTCGTCTTGGACGAGAAACGATGGCCTGGGAACGAGGCCCGGGTGGGCAGTACCGGTGTCTTCCTCAGCGAGCGCTGCTGGGCCGATCTGGCCAAGGTCGGCGAGCGTGTGATGCCCATCGGCGTTGGCACTGGGTCTGAGGAGGGTGCTGACAGCGTCCCGCACGCACGGAGCCCGGGCTATATGGATTCCAAGGTCCGACTTCTCAACCCCGCCGATCAGTCACCCGGCGCTTTTATCTACGGCGAGGAAGGCAAACAGGGTTACTTTGGAGCCCGTGAGTTTGACGGGCGCTCCGAGGCCGGAGGATCCGCCTTCAACTCAGGCGATATGTTCCATAACCTCGAGACGCGGGAGCAGATGTTGGAAAAGGGCAACGAAAAGCAGATGGAAGAGGTGGATGACGCGCCGGTCTCGGGCAGTCGCAAACGCTGGCTGGCCATCGTCTACTTGCTCACCTTCTGGCTTCCGGATTTTATCATCAAGCTGGTCGGTCGGATGAAGCGGAAGGACGTGCGCGATGCCTGGCGTGAGAAGTTCGCGATCAACCTGATCATCTGGTTCAGCTGTGGCGTTGCCATTTTCATCATCGTCGGTTTCCCGGGCCTGGTCTGTCCCACCCAACACGTTTATTCGGCCTCGGAGTTATCTTCAAACGACGGCAAACACGGTCATAAATCCTTTGTCTCCGTTCGCGGTGTGGTCTTTGACCTTGATGCTTTTATCCCCGCCCATTATCCGGACATCGTACCCGAAAAGGCCTTGAAGAAGTATGCCGGTATCGACGCCACTGGTCTTTTCCCGGTCCAGGTGTCGGCATTGTGTCAGGGAAAATCGGGATCCGTTGATCCAACGGTGCTCTTGGATTATACACCTACCAACATCACTGGTTCGGCTACTACCATCAGTACCGGGGATGTCAATTCGAAATATCACGACTTCCGCCACTTCACGAACGACTCACGACCTGACTGGTTTGCTGAACAGATGCAAATGCTCAAAGCAAATTATAAGAAGGGTTACATCGGATACACACCCGAGTATATGAAAACCTTGGCGGGCAAGTCGAAGTCGATCTCGAGCATCAATGGCAAAGTGTACGACATGACGAACTACATCACGGGCGGTCGCCGCGCGGAGCCCCCGCCTGGAGGGAAGGTGCCCGCGAATGTCGATCGGGACTTTATGCATTCCGTCGTGGTGGAGCTCTTCCAGCAACGTCCCGGACAGGATTTGACCAAGTATTGGGAGAACTTGGACATCGACAAGGGATTGCGCGATCGCATGAAGTTGTGCCTGGATAACCTCTTCTTTGTCGGCCACGTCGATACACGTAACTCGGCCCAGTGTCAGTTCGCGCAGTACTTCATTCTCGCGATATCGATTCTCATCTGCGCCGTGGTTATCTTCAAGTTCCTAGCGGCCCTTCAGTTCCAGAAGAAGAATGTCCCTGAGCATTTGGACAAGTTTGTTATCTGCCAGGTCCCGGCCTACACGGAAGACGAGGAGTCTCTTCGTCGTGCTATTGACTCCATGGCTCGCATGCAGTATGATGATAAGCGGAAGCTGCTCGTTGTGATCTGTGACGGTATGATTATTGGTCAAGGAAATGATCGACCCACGCCGAGGATCGTTCTCGATATCCTGGGTGTGCCCGAGACCGTGGACCCGGAACCTCTGAGCTTTGACAGCCTGGGCGAAGGTATGAAACAGCACAACATGGCTAAGGTTTATTCAGGCCTGTATGAAGTGCAGGGTCACATCGTTCCTTTCCTGGTCGTGGTCAAGGTTGGCAAGCCCTCCGAGGTGTCGCGGCCGGGCAACCGAGGCAAGCGTGATTCGCAGATGGTCCTGATGCGGTTCTTGAATCGCATCCATTACAACCTTCCCATGAGCCCTATGGAGCTGGAAATGCATCATCAAATCCGCAATATAATCGGCGTCAATCCGACGTTCTACGAGTTCATTTTGCAAGTCGATGCAGATACGGTGGTTGCGCCTGATGCAGCAACACGGATGGTGGCGTCCTTCCTTGCGGACACTCGCATCATCGGCGTCTGTGGCGAGACTGCGTTGACCAACGCTAAGACGTCCGCAGTGACCATGATTCAAGTGTACGAATACTACATCTCGCACAACCTCACCAAGGCGTTCGAGAGTCTCTTCGGGTCCGTCACTTGCTTGCCTGGTTGTTTTACCATGTACCGCATCCGCTCGGCTGAAACCGCCAAACCGCTGTTCGTCAGCAAGGAGGTTGTCGATTCTTATTCTGAAATTCGCGTGGACACACTTCATATGAAGAACCTGCTCCATCTGGGTGAAGACCGTTACTTGACGACGCTGCTGTTGAAGCACCACCCCAAGTACAAGACAAAGTTCATCTTCGCGGCCCATGCTTGGACAATTGCGCCAGAGAACTTCGCCGTGTTCCTCTCTCAACGTCGTCGGTGGATCAACTCTACGGTCCATAACCTGATTGAGCTGATCCCGCTTCAGCAGCTGTGTGGTTTCTGCTGTTTCAGTATGCGATTCATCGTCTTCATTGACCTTCTCAGTACCGTCATCCAACCCGTCACCATCGCCTACGTCATCTACCTTATCGTGTGGTTGGTTCGCGACACATCCACCATCCCATATACCGCATTTATTCTCCTTGCCGCGATTTACGGTTTGCAGGGACTGATTTTCATTCTCCGCCGCAAGTGGGAAATGATCGGCTGGATGATCATCTACATCTGCGCCATGCCAGTCTTCGCCCTCGCCCTACCCCTCTACTCCTTCTGGAACATGGACGACTTCTCCTGGGGCAACACACGCGTCATCACAGGCGAAAAGGGCCGCAAGGTGGTCATCTCCGACGAAGGCAAATTCGACCCATCCTCGATCCCCAAGAAGAAGTGGGAAGAATATCAGACCGAGCTCTGGGAAGCGCAGACCTCGCGAGACGACCGCTCCGAAGTCTCCGGCGTATCTTACGGCACCAAGTCCTACCACCCCATGCAATCGGAGTACGGCTTCCCGGGCTCGAGACCGATGTCCCAGCTTGAGCTTCCTCGCTACGGCGGGTCCCGCATGTCTATCGCCCCATCTGAGATGATGAGTCGCCACATGGATATGGAGATGGAAGATCTCTCTCATCTGCCTAGTGAAGATGCCATTCTTGCCGAGATCCGCGAGATCCTTCGCACTGTTGATCTCATGAGCGTGACGAAGAAGAGCATTAAGCAGGAGTTGGAGAGGCGGTTCGGTATGAACTTGGATGCTAGGCGGCAGTACATCAACTCAGGTATGTTTTCTACTTTTTCTGACACTATTATGGGAATTTGATGCTAATTGTGAACTAGCCACCGAAGCTGTCCTTTCCGGCGCTCTATGATTGCATTGCATTTCCCACTCCCACTTTCATTCCTCATTTCATCATTGACCCATGATATCTATGTATATCAGGGGCCATTCCCCCCTAACGATCACCAATCACCACAATATGCATACATCATCATAATCTCAAAAGAAAGAGCCAGCATAATCATCCCCAACGAAGGAATGTACAAAATTTGCCTACTTTATCGAGAGACTTGCAACCCTGTTTCCATTGCTATTTCTATTCCTGTTTCATAAAGCCATTGATCTGTTTATTTTTGTTCGTTTGGATTGCATTCGGGCCTTGTTTTCGTTGTTTCTTTCTGAATTTGCAGTTATCTACGAGGTGAAGTCTATTGATGGGTGCGTACTAGGAGCGAGTTAGTCAATTAGTCAGTTGTATAATAAATAATACATACATACACATACATTCATACTTGATTTGATTGACTGGTTGAATGCATTCTTTCCAATTCAGCACTCACGGAGTAGATACCTAGATAGATAGAACTGAGTACGCGCTGAATAGTTAAATACCCCGAGTTCACAACTCAATCAAAAAAACCAAGCAGGGGTTGGCTGAGCTGAGAGAGAGAGAGGTAAATATATGTTAGAGTACCAGTCAGGTTAAGCCAGCCCGATACCAAACGTTCGTCAACGTTTTGGCGTAGCGGCTACTATACTATACTATTATATCCATATATAGTATATCTTTGTAGGAGACTAACCTACATGTGCAGGCCTTCCTGGTACTCATGATAGATAGAATCAATAAGATAAGGCAATATATATCCAGCAATACTATCACAATAATATTAATTAGTGAATTGGTACCTGATAATTAATAGGTAGCACAATAAGATTATATGATGAGATAGGTACATAGTAAGCACTAAGGAACGAGTAGTATGGCAATCGGATTTTGAGCAGTTGGGCAGTAAACCTGACACTTGTCTTCTTCTATCCCCAGTAGGAAGTACATTGCTCTCAGTATATAGCATATATTATATACACATATCACCGCAAGCGTGTCGAGTACTAGTATGCATGTATGCATGTATGTATGTAAGTAAGCAATGTGCAGCCCAACCATTCATACAGCACAACACACACATCCACAGTAGTACACATATAAACATCCAAAACAAACGCATCAAATCATCCCCTCGACACTATCCACCTTCCCAATGTCATTTACCCACGCATCGCGTCTACCGGCATAGATCTCCACGCCCAGCTCCTGCACGCTCTCTCTCTCCTTCTCATTGAGCGTGCCCGTCTTGACGATCAGCGTCCCGGGGTTATCGCTCATCTGCGTCGTCAGCGGCGAGCCGCAGTCGGTGCAGAAGGCGCGGAGCACGGGCGGGCCGCGGTCAGAGGGACAGTTGTAGGTTTTGGGGCTGCCGCGGGTGTAGGATAGTGTGGGGGCCGGAACGAGGATGTTGGAGGAGAAGCTCGAACCGGTGGCGCGTTTGCAGCTGGTGCAGTGGCAGAGGGCGATCTGGGGGTTGGTTAGCTGGTTGTGTGTGTGTGTGTGTGTGTGTGTGTGTGTGTGATGGATGACGAGGGTGGAGGGTGGAGGGTAGGGGTGGATGTGGTATGATAGGGTGAGGAGGGAGTAAGTGAGTGGTATGTACCTTCGGAATTGGTTCAGAGTCTGGTAGATCGATGCGGTATTGGATGTTAGAGCAGAGACAGGAGCCTGTGAGGGGGGCCATGTTGTATCGATTGTAGTTGGGGGTGTTGATGTTGATGTTGATGATGGTGGTGGTGGTGGTGAGATGAGGTTGTGGGAGAAGGAACAACCAACACTTGAGATAGCGAGCGGACTAGTCCTCTTTGGTATATAGATAGATTTCAATCTACAATATATCTAAATATATCTATATTCATAGATATAGATGTAGATATACTGTTTTCTACACAGCTACAACCTGTTGGAGAAGCGTGATGAAGTCTAGAATGCGACCCATGGAGCAACCTTATAGGAAATGTAAACCGGGATCAGGAGCTCAGTGGGATTCTTCCAACCATAGTTAACCTATAATACAGGCTGGAAAAAATCCCCCGAGCTTGATAGCATTGCGCGAAGACTAATTTAAAGGGGTGAACCCGGGTGAGACAGGGCAAAAAGTGATAATAACCGCGTTATGCAGGAATCATGGTGTCTCCATACTGATGCGGATCACCGTGATAGGAAAGATCCATCTGATCACAGACGCTCCCCACGAGTTCCTTTTTATACTGCATGGATTGGTGCTTATTGTGTATATCTCCAGCAGCTGTGCGGCCACAACTGCTGACCACAATACACTCGACCCACGTCGCCCTGTTATCATTCTTAGCTTGGTCATTCCAGACTGAGTAATAGAGATTCACTTACGCCTGCTTTACATCACTGCTGCTTCGACAATCACCGTCATTGTTACACTATCAAGAGTAAGTCAGTTTCAATTAGATAGCTAGTGCAATGAGGGCCGGTTCTCCTCACAGTGACGTCCCGACTGCACCAATCCCATTGCGATTGGGCCATCGCGGTAGTGGCAGCCATGGCTATGGCAGCATAGACACTCAGGAGAAGCGTCATCTTCGATGTACAGGTCAGTCCCCGCATGAGAAACTCTCGGCGGATGACGATGAAACAATGATAAGTTTCTACCTTGTATCCGGGGCACTGGCTCGCAGCCAATAGCCGGATTAGTACTTGGGTGTATATGGCCTGTAGTAGATATAAAGTTACTATTGCGGCCCTTGCATTCTCCACGTTGTGATCGGCGTGTACGGACCACGCTCTAAGGATGCGATACATCCATATCCATGTTTAGAAGCTGACCTAGGGACCCATCCTGCACGGGATATATGTTGTGATATGGCAAATAAAATACATAAACAAAGTATTGGTATAATATTGCTAATCGCACGGTATCTCTGCTATCAACATGAATGCGTACATACATACATACATACATAGTGAATTTATCGGTGTACACGAATAATATGACGGTTTCGAAAATGCTATCTTATTCTTATAGATGGGTGGATGTGGCATGGAGGGGAATCAAGCGAGAGAAGGAAAGGAAGAGTCAAAGCCCAATTCAAAGTGATAAATCACCACGTCTGAGACGCATCCGACTGCACAATAGCCGGATCCACCGGTTTCTCAGCCACCTTCCGCGGATGCTGCTGCATGCCTAGAATCTCCCAAGCGCGGCCCATCATGCCATGCCCGAGACCCTGAGGAAAGCCACCGAAGAGGGAGAGCTTGGGCGCGTGTCTGCGGACGCGGTCGTGGGAGAGCCGGTCTCGCTTTGCGGCTGCTAGGCGGTCTTGTTCGCGTTCGTAGCTGACCATGTCGTCGCGCCATTCGGTCCAGCGTGCGAGGTCTTCGCGCTGTTGGAGCACCTGGTACCGGAGCTTGGTCTTGGATGGCCGCCAGGCGGTGCGCGGGGTTGTGCTGTCGGGCGACAGGGTGGTCTTGAGGTCGCAGGGGTCTGAGTCCCGGGTTAACTTGAGGAGGTGCGCGAAGACATCTCGGCTTTCGGACGCGGTCTGGTGGGTCTTGGTGTTGGTGGCGGCGGCGGACTGGGTGAGGGGCATGTCGAGCCAGGAGTGCATGTCTGCGGAGCGCTGGACGGAGAAGGGGTCGAGCATGTTGGAGCGGCGGTTCTCTTCGCGCAGGAAGCGCACGGCGGCCTGTAGGCTTTCGACTTCTGAGCGGAGGGTCTCGTTCTCGCGCATGGTTGCTAGCGACGCGCCTGTGTCGATGACCATGCCGTCTGTGGTGGTGACGCCTGTTGTTCCAGACGCGCGCTTGATCTGGTTGAGTCGGGATTTCATCTCTTCGCGCTCGGTTTCCATGCTCTGGAGGTCTTTGCGTTGCTTCTCGACGAGCCCTTCTAGGCGTGCCTGTTTCTCCTGCATCGACTCGATCTTGCTCTCCAGGTCCTTGACCATCGCTGCTTTTTCTTTGGCTTCGCGCATGCGCGACTCGACCAGCTCGACTTTGATGTGCTGCTCCTCGATGATCTTGTCTTTGACGCCCAGAGCGGTGAAAGCTTCGTGGATTTCGTTCTTCATGTGTCGGATTTCTTCGTCCGTGTCGGGAGGGACAATCTTGTTCGATCGCAGTTCTGCGGCACGCGCGACCCACGGGGATGGCCGTCTCTCGAATTCCGATGTGATAGACAGGTCGGACGAGATTGAGTCTAGCTCCTCGAGGTGGCCGCCTAGGGCACGTAGCTTGTTGGTCATGAAGGCAATGGCGTCGTTGTTTTCGGTGCCTGAATCGGAAGACTGGGAGTACAGTGATGACAGCTGCGCCATCATATTCGTCAAGGCTTCCTCGAGAGTAAGCGGCTCCGTGCGGCTTTCGTCGCTGATCAGCGCCACGATGCTCTCTCCGATGTGTCGGCTTACAGCGGACAATTCTTGGGCAGCTTCCGAAGTAGCCTTGAATGGGCCCGATACATCGTGCGAGAGCGCTAGAGATCTCGACCGTAGTTCATCCAACGACCGATAGATCTTCCCCATCGCAACTTTCAAGCCACGAGTCTGAGAAACAAAGCCGTCTATCTTGCCCAGGAAGTAATTGGTTTCTTCTTCCCCTCCTTCTGGGACGCTCATTTTGGACTGCAGCAACGATTTGAGCCGTGCCATTGACGACGCACAGTTGTCGATGTATAGTTGTGTTAGCATTGAGCGCATGCAAAGTTCATCGGCGAACGTCTCCAGGGAGGTCGGGAGGACAGTCTCGGCGAGATGGGACAAGAGAGCGATGGATCTTGACAATTCGGTGGTCCATTTCCTCATGTTCACTTCGTTCTTTTTCAACCCCTCCATCCAAAAATTCAGCGTGCGCTCCACTGGCTCTAGCTCAAAAAATGTCGCCTTGATTTCAGAAAAGTTTTCGGCCGAGCAAGTATTGATGTAGGACTCGAACCGCTCGCAAAGAACGGATATCCATGACAATTTCTCGACGAGATCGTAGGCAACATATATATCCTCAAGTGCGGTAGAAACAGACGACTGGTCGGTGATCTTCTCACGAATGGTGTTATTCATCAGCGACGCCTTGAAACTGACGCGTTTGAAACGCAGCAGCGCCAGGACGGAGTACTTCTCGCTCTCGTAGTAATCCGGAAGATATAGTTTCAGGATTTCCAAATGCTTCGTTGCCTCTTCGAAATCCATACGACCGAGTTCGACATCGATGGTCCTTGTCTGTGCTTTCGAGACAGAACCCTGGAGTTTCAGGTTGAGGTCCATCATGGCTCGAGAGCGCGTCGTGAGATCGGTGGCCTCCGCTTCGGAGATCTGCTGGGACGCTCGCATGTCTTCCAGGTCTGCCTGCAAAGTTGAGACCAGCTCCCGGAAACGAACCAGCGTGTATTCCAGATCGTCAATAACCTCATCCTGCTGGGTGATTTTCCGGGTTTGCTCGTTGTAAACGCTTTCCCTGTGCTCGATTTCCTCGAGCAATTGTTTTTCTGTCTCAACGTGGCTGTTCTCCAGCTCGTCGTTGATCTCTTTCAGATCCTCCAGGTCCTCAATAGCAGCGTTGAGTTCGTTGATCTGTTCCTGGTATCGCAGATTTTTGTCCGCAAGCTCCTCGATCATTTCTTCGGCACCCAGTGCGGTCTCTAGCTGCTGTTTGAGATTTTCGACGTTTTCATCCGACACGAGCAGTTTCTCTTTTGTGGCTTCGTACTGAGACTTGACACTTGCATATTCCTCCAAGTCCTGTTCGTACTCTTTGATCTGGTCTTTCAGATCCGTTTCCTGCTGCTGGGTCATATCACGAAGACGTATCAGCGCCTCGCGAAGACGTTCGTTGGTCTTCTCCATCTGCAGCCAGCCTTGGCTAGACTTCTCCTCGGGACTCATGACTTGGCCAAGTTCTTCATTCTCCTCGCGCAGGACTTCCACCTCCAGTTGCATCTCTTCGACCTTCAATCGCAAGGTCTCACATTCATGCCTCATGGCATCCGCGGTCTCTTCGGCCATTTCGCGATCGAGCGTGGCCATCTCCATGAGAGACTCATGCTCAGCTGCAAGACGCTCGACTTCTTCAAGCCTAGCTTCCGATTCTTTCAGCTTCTTGCGTAAGTCACCAATCTCCGCCTGCTGAGGCTGGTATTTGTTCTGCAGCTTATGGATGATGCTTTCAAACTTATCCCGTTCAGACTGCAACGTTTCCAGCGTCTTGAGCTTATCCCGATCGTCGGCCCGCTTCTTCTCCATCAC
This sequence comes from Aspergillus candidus, assembly GCF_002847045.1. Classification (NCBI taxonomy): domain Eukaryota; kingdom Fungi; phylum Ascomycota; class Eurotiomycetes; order Eurotiales; family Aspergillaceae; genus Aspergillus; species Aspergillus candidus. The sequence continues at coordinate 27,254 of NW_020194014.1, read as the reverse complement.
TCTCAACTTGGTTTTGAGCTCGTCAAGCTCCCTGCTTACGGCAGCACTTTGACTCTGTCGTTGGAATGTAGACGGCTGGCCGCTCGGGCGAGAGGCGCCGGGTCGCGAAGAGCTTTGGGCTGGCTTGGCCGGCTTAGACATCGAGTCCGCATCATCGGCCATATCATCTCCTCTTGGAGAAGCACTCTCAAGGTCATCAGACTGTGGGGTTCCGCCACCATCTGCCTCCTCGGGCTTATTGGGGGCCGTGGGCCGTAAAGCGGGGCGCCTCGAGGCACCCGTCGACGACGGAGCAGCACCCAGGCTTGATCTGTTTGTCCTCCCCGCGGGTCCAGATAGCGAAGGTCGAGCGGTGCGGCCTGCGGCTGAGGGAGCGGGCGGCGGGCCCATGGACGACTTGGTACTGATGGAGGTTCGGGGTTTGGCGGGGGCGGCAGATGGGCGCGGAGTGCCAGTAAGAGACGAACGGCTGGACATAGGCGTGGAGGCGCCCGACAGCTGCTTTGTCGGTGATTTAGTAGGGGACTATCCCAGAGACCTGTCAGCAAGATAACACGGCGCATGGGTTCACCACCCACAAGCGTACCTTCATTGACAGTCGAGACGCCGCGGTCTTGGGAACCGGGCTTGGGCTAGCAGAGCTCGCACTATGCCTCTTGGTATTTGCAGTGGACAGAGCACTGGTTTTTTTCATCCCCGTGCTACCTGAGACGATGCCGCTTTGCGCGCGACCTCTGGTGCCAGGTGGAACAGCACCGGGGGCTTTACCCGCCGGTTTGCTGGCACGCGCGGGCTGTTCGACAATCGAAGCGACCGCAGACGGCCGGATAAACATGCCAAATCCCGGTTCACAGTCAAAGTATCGTTCTCCCTGAACGGAGCCATCGTTCTTCCCTGTCGGCTCATCCAATTCAATACCTACCCAGTCGCCCGCGGCGAAATGCGTCGCCCCAGCAAACCGGACGGTGGCCCGCCGACCGTCCGTCAGTGAAACCACATAGCCGGGAGATAGGTCCACCATGGTCGATCATGTATAGTAACCGCCTCTGCGAAAGAGCTGGCGCAGAGAAAGCCGGGTCAAGTCAGATCTGGGGGAGACGGAGGTGGAGCGGTGTTGATGTTGTTTGTCTCCTTAATCTAGCTCCACTCGGAGCCTCAGGAACAACGCGAGCCCGCGCGATGGCTGCCTCAGGCAAACACTCTTCCCGATAACATACAGTACTTCCAATCCATAACAACAATTAATGATGGATTTCCTATACTATGAAACGACTATTTATTACATACGTTTGACAGCCGTCGGAAATGGATCTAACCTAACATTCGAAGACGTAAAATAGGGGATGTATATCGTCTATTCAACTGGTATACCTCATGGCCGTTATTCATTTTCCATCGCACCAAGTACAAATCATCCAAAACATCTAATTTAGGATCTATGGCCGGATTCTATCAATTGGCCTCGCTATGAACACTTGAATACCTCCGGAAAGCATGTTCTCAGCTCCTCCAGGTCCCGGATCACATATTGTGATGCTGGGGTGGGAGGCAGGGGGAGACTGGGTTCGACAAGGTGGGCGGTGACCCAACCGCGCTTCGCAGCATGTACGCAGTTCAGGTGCGAGTCATCTGTACCACGAAAAGTCAGTATCTCTAGAAAAGCTGATGTCATATGGTCTACATACCGACGAAGTAGGACTTTTGCCCTGGCGACGCCCCGGCCTCTTTCTCCGCTCTTTCGTACATCGCCTGGTTCGGCTTGCAAATCAAAGGCAGCTGTCCATAGTCACAGTATGTGACGCCATCAAACAGATCCTCCACCTCCAGAAGTTTAACTACCCGCTTGGCGTGATTGACGTATGCGTTCGTCAACAGCCACAGCCTGACTTTGCTGCGGTCGATATCCTTGAGTAACTTCCGCAGTCCCGGGTTCGGTTTCAAGATCGTATCCAAAGGCAGTGCATCGTCGACTTCGCGGTTAAATTCGAGGGGGTCGATCTTATGGTGGCGGGTGAGACCTTCAATAGCAAGACCGTATTCTTTGTAGTACTTCATGTGTAGCATATGAGCGTCGTCGGCGGAGAGGGAAAGGTGTTTTCGGAAGAATTGATCTAGAGGAATTTGTGATTAGGACCGTAGCTCGCATGGAAGAAGATCAAATAACGGCGGACTCACTGATCAACTTTTGCATCTCATCGTGGATATTGCATTCTGTACCCGTGGTTGTTAGCACCCCGCATTTTGCTCCCTAACAATCATCGACGGTATTCCCTGACCTCTGGAGTAAAGCTAAAGACGGAAAAGTCAGCATATACAAAGAATCACGAGGGGTTCCGAGATACATACACAGTTGTCAATATCAAAGAAGAAGATGGGCCTGGAATCAGGGCCCGAAGTTGAGGTTGACATGGTTCGCGGGGTAGTAGGTATGCGACTCGGGGGGAAAGATAGGGGACGAACGACAGAAGGCGGTTTCAACAGAGAATGAGGTCGACTAGATTTACGAAATCCAGAAGATAGCAAAGATGCCGTCGAAGAAAAGGAACGGGCAAGATGATTCATCGCGAAACAGTCATCTTGCGCTTGGGAGACCCAGGAACCTCCAATAAACTCGCTGACTCCGCGGACCAACCCGCGGAGAGCCTTCGGGCCTGGGGCGGCTTCTGTATCGGGTTTAGCGGCAACGGAGAGCCAAGCATCAGATCCCGTGACTTTGGAGTCGCCATGTCATGTGATGAATGACCGGTTCACCGCTTCCCTTTCGCTCTCTCACCGCCTTCATTTTGCAAGAAAAGAACAACATGAATCACGTGCAGAGGATGGGTCGGATAAACCTCGGAGGTGAAAGGCGGTGGCAGAATATGCCGACCACAGCCAAGTCAGAGCTCGGGAGCACAACTCAGCTGCAACTCCCGTGCTGGAACACGATTTTCTGGTCAATCCTCTCAGCCAACGTGCCTGGGAGCTGTTTGATCATGGCAGCAGCTCATCTTCCACCAGGTAGTCTGGCTCCTGCACCCCCTACCAATGAGGAAGTGCAGGAGTATGTGAAGATTTTGAAAATAAGTGACGACATATTCTCTGGGACTCACCCTAGGTTGAAGGTTCCTCAACACCTCGTCCGCAAGCCCGCATCTCATGCCCCTGCCTCAGTCCCTACTCAGGTAAAGCCAAGTGAGCAACCGGGGTCTTCTATAACGACCCTGTCTCAGGCTCCCTCGACACCGGCGCAATTGGTCAACTCCCAGGCGACTGCGCCCGTGGACAGCCCATCGGCTGCGACGGCGGGCGCGCGTACAATTCCCAAACCAGTCTCGGAGATCGATCCGATCTTCCTGACCAAGTCGGATGATCTAGTTCGTGCGGAGCTTCAGCTACAGCGGCAACGCTTGGAGAGGACACTGCGAGAGCAGCTGGATCAGAGGAAGCAAGAATCAAGACACAAAGCCTCGCTGCAGGACACAAAGCCGGACTTCGATGTCTCGGATGTGTTGGTGAGGGCGTTTGAGATGGTCAAGCCATCGCCTTCGGTTGATGTGCCAGCCACGGGTGCGACTAGCGACTCGTTCGACGATAACTCATTCTACTCTAGCAGAGCCCCGGACTCTCCACAGCAAGGCCCTCCACAGCCGTCCCTGGCCCCCGCCATGACTGCGGAGGAGCCGATAGTGGTTGACTCTCCGGCAGAGAACTACTCAGATGAGTTGCAACGGCTTGAAGCCCTCAACCGCAATGACTCGGATCAGGAAATGCATGATACTTACCCCGTTGCAGACCCCCGACTGCCGCATCGCGTCCAGAGACCACCTCATCATGCGGAGGGGGTTCACAGGTCCCATAAACACCAGGAACCCCAGCAAGCGGTCGAAGCGGTGGAAGAACCCGAATATTCCCCACCGGCGCCGGGTGTGGCCCCGATGGAAAGACAGGAGGGCCCTGATCCCCAAAGAGATTATCTTAGCAAACAGCGAGGCCCTGATGGCCGGCAGTACGACCGGGCGCGTTACAATCGCAGGTCGATATCGCCTCGAAACGATATTAGGGTTGTACAGAATCATATTACCTCCCCCGCGGCTCCACAGCCGTCCAGGGTTTCTCCTTTGGCCATTGCTAAAGTTCCTTCCGTCCATCAGCTCAGAGATCTTCGCCCCGGCTACGGTCCGGACAATCAGGCCAGTCCACACCACTCGCCCCAGTCGTTGATGCCGCGGAAGCGTAGAAGGTTGCAGGGGGATAGGGCTCCACCCGGGCAAGCGCCGTACCGGCCGCAAGCCGGCGGTGCGACCGAGCCGCAAATCAAAGAGGAGCCGGTGTCGCCGCCGCCCTTCGTCGATGCGCCGCCAATGTTTCGCAGCCGCCCGACTCACGAACGGCCGATTTACATCGACGCACCGTCTCCTCGGTACACTCCAGTTTACCAGAGGATGGAGCCACCAAGTAGAGACCCGGCTTATGAGGTGGACCCCTATGAGATCCAGGGCGACCTTGGGGCTCCGCGGACGGTTTCGCAACTCGGTGCCCGGCGGTCAATGCGTGACGATCAGGACCTGCGGAGGGTTGCAAGCCTGCAACACGCGCGACAGCCTGATTATCAGCGGGAATATGTTGACCAAATCAGCCCTCGCGCAATGCGAGCGGCGTCTTATGCAATTGTCGACCCCTCGCCACAGGAAAGGACCAGGTATTATGAAGAACCACCACCGCCGCAGCCCGCGAGACGCTACATAGCCGCGGGCGAGCAGGCGCCATCACCGCGATACCGGGAAGCATACTACGAGGAAGAGCCTGTAAACCGACTTGTGGCGGCACCAACGCGAAGGATCATCGTGGATGAGCAGGGAAACCAATACTACGAAGCGAGCCCCCCGCCGAGGATCCAAGCCATGGCCCCGCCACCAACGGCTCGCGTGCCGAGGAATGAGATCTACGAGGACCGTCCACCAGCGATGCATCAGCCCAGCTCTCGTGCGCCCTCCGTCGTGGAAGATCCATACGGTAGTCGGAGGTATGTACAGGAGATGCCTCCCCCACCAAGTGCTTATCGACGGGTTGCCGACTACGCACGCCCGAGTCTGGGGGCCAGCCTTGGGGAACGACGACCGTACGCCACGCCGATGGACGATCGGGAGCCGTACCCCCGAAGCAACAGCGTCCAGGTCGCCGACTACTCGGTGCGTCGGCAAGTGCCTTACGTGGAAGAGCCCGACATCCCGCGTGGAGAACGGATCGTCCGGATGCCCAGCGTGCGACCGCCGACCTCCCGGCACGAGGAGCCTCGAGAAGTGATCCAGCGGGTGGAGAGCGTGCGACCTGCCGGGCAGGAGATGGGTGTGTACCTGGATGACGGGAGCCGTCGTCCGAGGGAATACATCGAACGACCGATGTACGTCTCCGCCCGGCCGGTGGCTCGAGAGGAGCGGTATTACGATCCTGCTGACCCCGAACGGATGGTCCTGGACCGGGGTCGGGATGTCGTCCATCGGGTCCCTCAGCGATACCAGTGATCTTTGGCCTTGATATGGTCACTGTGAATATTAGCATGTATTGCCGTACTATGATTAATACTTGTAACTAGCCAATCCCACTGTACTTAACTCGGCAGGTATTCCTGACCTGACAGCATACGACATCCATTTGTCCCAGAAACCCGTGTTTTACACCATAATTCTAGCACTGTATGAAAAACAGCCTTATATTATGGGCCCTAGTGGATTTTCTAGGTTATGATCTCAAAGTGACTGCAGCCAACCAATTGCAGTGATAATATTGGCGGGACATACATATATCACCACCAGGATAGATCCCTTCCCTGTAGCGGAAGGAAAGGAATACTCAAAAAGAAATATGGGTCATGTCGCTTCTGCATGCATGTTCACAGTCTGAGGACTCTACCTTGAGTTGCCTATCTAACTCGATTTACTCAATATCTTGCCTCAGGGGAGCACAGGGTTTAGCTATCCATGCCCGTTCTATATCCGCACAGAAGGTTCTTTCTCGAAAGTTATCATTCATCACATCTACCCATGTTCATCCCTCCAATATACCAATGATGTCGATTTAACCGCTATAGGACAACAACAACCCAAGACACGCCCACAGCTCAAACCGCAGAAGAAATCTACCTCATCCGACTAGCAATATCCCGCGCAACATAAATCTGCCCATAAGAATCCGTAACATCAACAAACATCCTCAGAATCCTCCTCGTGCGCTTATCCAACCCCGTCTCATTCTCAAGCCGGTCCAGCGCCGCCATGCAGCACTCGCGCTCATACTCCGCAACCCACATCAACTCGTCCTTCATTTTCTGCTCAACCTGCACGACAGACTTTCCTAGACCCAACCCCGCCCCCTCCACACCCTCCTCACAAAACTCAGGAAAATTGACGCTGTTCAGGTTCTTCTCCGCGCGGTCTCGCGCAATACTGCCGTAGTCATTGTACTGCCGACACATGGTCGCCAAGTGCCTGCACATGTCCTCTGCGAGGTATCTCTGGCGGGGGCCTTTGAATGCCAGCTCGCCCGGTTTGGCGATTAGGCAGCTGAGGAAGTGGAAGGAGTAGGGACAGCTGGTGTGGTCGGCTGAGGTGGAGCGGACCCAGGAGTAGTATGAGGAGCGGGGGGAGGCGAACTCGGTGGTGCGGTCTGTAGCGAGGGTTTGCGCGCGGAACCGGGCGTTGTCTTGTGCGTGGGCGAGGTGTGCGAGGATGAAGACCTTGAGCTCGCGGCGCAGCGTGCGCTGAACGGAGGGAGGAGAGCGCACGACGGCGGGATGGGTCAGGAGGTAGGTGATGAAGCGGCGGAGGACTTGCTCTACGTAGTGCATGTCTGGACGGTGGCCGTTGAGTGAGACGGGCTGGTTTGCTGCTGGTCCGTCGACGTCGGAGAAGACGGGCTCGGCAGGGGAGTCATCGCAGAGGCGCTCGACGAGGGCGGAGACAGCGTCGATCTGGTCCATGAGGTGCTCTTCGACGACAGCTTCGAGGAACTCGTCGGCCTGGTAGTTGAGCATGGAGATGACCATCATCTCCCACATGAGGTCTGGTTCGAGGGCGCCGTTGTGGAGGCTGTTGGACATGGTCCATGTTTGGGGGATATACTGTAGGTATTTGTCCTCTTCCATGTTGGTGCGAGGAAAGATATCGAGTCTCCGGGCAGCGAGCCGTGGGAACCACAGTGAGCCTTCAATCAGGGAGAGGCGCAGGCGCCAGCTGGGCTCGTTCGCAAACAGCGGCAGACATGAGTAGAACTGGGCGAACTTGGAGATAGCTTTGGAAGGAATGTTGATGAGGCTGTCGCCTGTGGCTGTCCCGGTAAAGGTTGGGGCTTGGACCGCGGAGATGCAGTAGGCGTTGGAGAGAACTGCCGAGCTATACGAGACTTTTTCTACCCAGATGGTCTCGCCCTTGTCCCACTGGCTGATGTTGGCTTCTAGGAAGGCCCGTCCGTAGACGAGACTCGTTTGCAGCTTTTCACCCAGTAGGGTCGCCAACGGGGAGTTGGATCCAGCTGCCAGTGTTAGAGTCGCGTAGGCTGTGATCTCGCAGGACCCGTTGTGCCAGGCGCCAGTCGACTGCTGCTCCTGGATAGTTTGCACAAGGATCTCCCACAGGACAATGTGGACTTTGTGGAGGAGATCCTTGGATAGATCCTTCAGTGAGCCGTTCTGCCACAGCTGGAGCAAGACAGTCAACGCGTGCGCGAGCAGCATTCGAGGGTAGATATCACAGGTGTTCTGGGAATATAAGTCAGACTTCATTGAAAACCAATAGAATTAAGCACTCACCCATTTATCTCTCATATCACCACTGCTGTGAAGATCACAGAGAAATTGCACAGCCAGTTCAATTTCGCGGGTATATTGAGACGGCTCTTCACTATGGAGAAGAGCACTGAGAATGTTGCAGTTGGCACTGAAGCTGGGGTTTCGCTCCCCAGCGTACGTCCGGAAGTGGCCACCATTCTTGAATACTTCTATCAGGCGGTCCGGCCGCACTCGCTTGCCCAGCATGTTTAAAGAGATGATGGTTTTGGCGGTATCATCCGCATCGACCATCAAGGTGGGTACTAAGAAGTTAGCTTTTCGCATATAGACCATGTGGATTGTCTATGACATACCAAAGCCCAGGACACCATTTTGCTGATGGAAATGTTTCTCCAGGTATTCAGCCACGATGTTGAGATGCCCTTTGTTCTCTTCAATGGGGGAAAGACCGCTCTCCATTAAGGTCGAAATCACCTGCAAAAATATTTAGCAGGATGTCACTCGTAACAATGATAAGGCCATACCCATGTCAGCTCGAATATGGTAATGGGAAATGCGCTGGGCACAGCGCCTGACCCTTTCCCGTCCCCGAACTCCACAGCAGCGCGAATGAACGCCTCTGCCTCGTCATCCCACTGAGAAGCATGTATAAGATATGCCGCAGTTGAGGACGGTGACGCCATCATACTGCCAAAGTCCAGCCGATGCTTCACTTTATCAAAATCGACTTGTCCCGCAAAAGCCTCGAGCGAATGTGTGAGCGTGGTAGGAATGTCGCTGTAGAGAAACTCGGGGACGAACTTTCTCAACTTTGTCTGATTGAGGTTGATGAGGGTCTCTAGACCAGGGAACGAGAAGGTGACGCCCTGGTCGGCGAGTAAGCGCAGATGGGTGGGGACGAGGATCTCAAACCCGACATGATCCGTTGACTCAACATCCCACGTTTGCAACTTTTTCTCTAGGAAGGAGATCGCGCGGTGGATGTGATTGTCCAGATCACTTTGCAAGACGTTGCCGTGCTCTGGTGTGGATTGGTGGTGTTTGAGAGCCAGCAGACCTGCCATGGTGTTGAGGATCACATCGATGTCGGATGCCCCATCCCCCCATCCGCCGTCGAGAGCCTGGGAGCCAATGAGATACTCAAAGGAAGACGGAAAGAGCCATGTGCGCTTTCCTTCAATCTCCTTGGATATCATCGCGACCCAGGCTGTGTCGTAGCAGCAGGTGGACATGGAGCCCAGCCCGTGCGGACTGGAGCAGCCATCGGCGAGGTTCTTGAGAAGGATGTCAATGCGCGATTGCAATTGTAACCAGAATGTTGGAGGTCTCATATTGAAGATAAGAAAAAAAACAAGATGGGTTGGTGCACTGAGATTGACAATGGAAAGTCCAGAGCTGACGCTGGACAGATGTTTGATAATTGGTTATATTTTATCTATTCTATTGCACCTTGAGGAATTCGGCCTAATCCTATATAATCCCCCATACTCCATATCAGGGCAATCATTGCTAACCCTCTTCATCCTTGCCACCAGCAGGTCTCTATCGTATAGACTAGACTCGACCGATCACCGGTTGTTACGTAGGGGATGGCGAGTATTTTTCAATTACTGAATACGCGGATCTACGTAAGCCCTAGCAGGGTACCTGTAATACACGTACTGTGTAATATTCGTGAAAAACGGTGTATTGCACTAGAAAACATACGCATGGTATCTATACGAGACAATGCCCTAAGTCTCCCTGCCCCTCTCCCTTCATCAAACAAGGGTATCCAGGATATCCCTCATCAGCGGATTATCGGGCTGAATAGTTCCCAACAGCTTTATGGCGTAAGCATGCAGTGCCCTTATTGCGTGCTCGGTATAAGCCAGACTCCCCGTGATATTGGCCATTAACGACACCACGTGGCGCTTGAGGTAGTCCTTATCTGTCCTGAGTCGCAGGATTTTGAGAATCTCACTGTGGACATCCCGGCCGCTGTGAATGGCGTGAATAATGGGGTAGGAGAACTTCCCCTCGGTGAGATCCTCGCAGAAGCCTTTGGCTGCCTCCATCTGATTTGAGTTAGCACTGCGTAAGACGTTTTAACGCTCAGGAAAGATTCATACATTGTCCGAAGTCAGATTCTTGTAGTCATCTTGGATCTGGAATAGGAGGCCCAGGACGTTGGTAAACTCGAGCAAATCAAGGTCTGATTCACTGACTGCCATCATCAGGCGGATTGCCAGACGGAACAGGCCGCCTGTTTTGTTGGAGATCATGTGCAGATATTCGGCTTCCGTAGGGACAGAGAAGGTATCTCTCCAGTAGATGTCCATTCCTTGGCCCCGGTGCAAGTTGACCAGTTCTTCGTTGAAGATGGTGATGAGTTTCAGCGATTGGGGCAGAGAAAGGAGCTGTGACTGGGCTTCGAAGTAGACGTAGTTTCCGCTGTTGATTGTCGCGGCAACTCCATATACTTCATGAGCCGCTGGTGATCCTCGCCGTAGGGTCGATCCGTCTTGAATGTCGTCGATTCTTTCTTATCAGCTGGCTGCCGGAACTGGGAGGCGACGTGACTTACAGAAGAGAAGCGTTGTGAAGCATAGTAACAACTCTCTCAATTGTTGCCAGCGAGTGCTTGTCAATCTGAAGCCAAACATTGCACGCGGCCAGGATCTTGCCTCGGAAGTCCTTGCCAGGTAATGATGCAACGTATCGGTAGGGAGCATTGACGGACTATGTCATAAGCATGTATACATTGTTTCTGAAGAGTTCCACTTACCTTATCCAGATATTCCGTCCATGGTTGCTCAAGAGGCGGAAGGAAGTAGTTCATCTCATCTTCAGATTGATTGGTGGTCTCTTGATGCTCGGCGTGCTCCTCTAGATACTCAACCGGCAAAGAGCTGTCAGAAGCTCGTGAGTTTGGAGACGACGAAGTCAGTTCAAACGGGTCCTGTGGAGGGCTATTTTGAAAGTCTTGAATCTCATATTTGCCCACAGGCTGCACCTTGCCCCCATACTCGCACAGCGAGGACGGAGCCTTGCAACTTTCCAGCAGCGCGTAGCCCACCTCTTCTGGGGCCGTGATAAAATCATCCATTTGCTGCACATCCATCATGACTGTCGTTAAAGCGAAATAGATTGGTATGGCCTGTCTTGATAAGCAAAACAGTTGTGAATAGAAAAGTGGGATGTCTGTCTCACTCCCCGCCCCCGTGTCTTGTTTGCAATATAAATCCTACGCTGGAGATAAAAAGCGGAGACTAGGAGATACGTTGCCAGGTTGTAATCATCGGCTTACTTGATTCTCCATATTTGGCACCTTCGCCCTGCTGCTCGATTTTCTCGCAAGCCCAGAATCCTGGGCGCTAACATATCAAGGTGCATACGAAGAAGGACCCCTGTGGCATTGAGGGGCAACCAGACACTCGTCGCCAATGGTAATAAATAGTCAGTACTGACGTGTAACCTACAGGGGTTGTGGTTGCAGAATCCTCGAGGTGCAAATAACCAAATACCGTCTTCTTTTTTTCATTTGGCAATACGCTGTCAGATACATTGTCTCAGGATGAAGGTTTACTTGATCGTCAGTCTGACTCAGAGATTGGCATGGTCGTTCAGTCCTGAGCCTTGTAGATTTCCTATCTCAGGATCTCCATCCTGGAAGAGCCTGTTGGAGTATGTGGGCCAGATGCTTAACCGAGCAGGAACTGACCTGGCAGCCCGTAGCAGTCGTGGCCTATCACGAAGCACATCATATCTATACGAGCGAGAGCAATTTATTATCATGTTAGTTGCGTCAAAAATTAAAAACAACTACACTCAAATTAAGCCCCGTGCATGTGAGTCACACGCCTGATCTAAATCTCCGAGATAGCAATGACGGTAACAGTCTAGAGACGAACAGGAAATTTCGTTCTGATCAGCTCCCCATACCGCGTAAGTAACAGAGGAATGGGGCACAAGGTAACAGCAATAAACGCCAGAGTGGAACAGCCCCAGCCAACATCCAAAGCATTGAACATGGGTGGGCCAGCCAGAGGAATCAAGCCCCCTGCTACTGAACGAAGAAATGTCACAGCCGCCAGAGCGGAGGCAGCGTAGTTGGTGAAGGTGTCCACCATGTAGAGGTTTCCAGGCAGCTATCAAGATTGTTAACACGGCTTACAGACTAAATCCTTCTGCATACGTACCGACACACTCATGATACCCAATCCGACAAAGGCGATGCCTACAATCGGCACCATAAAATGCAGTTCGTTCTGAGCAGACCACCCGTACCACAACAGGCCAATAGGCACCATTGGAGCACCGTAGCTCATGAGAAGCAACCTGTCTTCAGGCCGTCCTTCACGGTTCTTTTTGACCCCTCTGGCAAGCATGAGCTTGTCGCTATATTGCGTGACGGCGTACGCTGTAATGGCGATTCCCACTCCAAGCGAAAGATAAACGACCCCAGACTCCCCGAGGGAAAATCCATACTTGGTCTCGAAGGTGGGGGTAAAGGTGGTAAACATCAGATACATGTAGCCAAAGACGAGAGCTTGGAAACTACCGTATTATGAGCATGATTTGGATCACGGTTTGACGAGAGGTTACACATACACGGACAAGGATGCGGTGATAGGGCTGAGAAAGAGCATCTTGGCTGGTCTGACAATTGCCTGGGTGCAGACTCTACTCAACGGCTCATCCTTGATCCCAGGCACTCTCAGAATCGTCCCTCCTGTATGCTTCTGTATCTTATTCGCTTTCCACTTGAGAACCGTTGGGGCGTGTGTTTCTCGCAGGAAAAGCAACACCAGGACTGATACCAGACCCCCCTTCATATCGTCAGTATATTCAAAGAAGCAAAGCACAAAAGACTGACAATTATAACCACCAACCAAAATGACCATCTCCAGTTGATGCCCTGAGCAAGATATCCTCCTGCGATCGGACCCACAACTGGACCGGCCAAGGATCCAGTCGTGAATATCCCCATCGCCTTCCCTCGTCGTTCCTTTGGTATCAAATCCGCGATGACTCCTCCACCGATGGCCACTGGAGCAGCGCCCACACAGCCAGATAGGAATCGAAAGACCATCAACATAGGCAAGGAAGTTGCCAGAGCACAGCCGATTGTGAAAGCGACGAAGAGCGCATTGCAACTGTTCAGAATGATGCTTCTTCCCCAGACCTCCGATGCGGGTCCAAACAGTCTGAAGGGTTAGCCTGACTCGCGACTTTCTTCTTATTCGCACTTACAGAGGGCCGACCGCATTGCCAAGCACAAAGACAGACACCACAAAGCCTTCCAATGTCTCGTCAGAACTGGAAAATTCGTTCATAATTTGGGCCGTAGCTGGTGCGGATACCGAGGACGAAAAGGGGCTTTAAGGATCTAGAATCAGTGGTCTATCGTAGTTCTAATCAATGTCACGTACGTCAAAAACCCAACGATACTGATGAGGATTACTGAGATCAGCCTCCTCTTCTCCGACCAGTTCAACGGGTTCTTTGGATCGTCCGGACCATCCCAGTTAACCTCATCGCTAGGTGCCACGGCGGCCTTGTCTGTCTCAGATAGGCCGACCAACGGCACCTCGCTAGGTAAATTGGTAATACAGTCTGCGTTGGAAGCCATGAGAGAAACTCAAGTCTGAGGTAAAAGCTATAGACAGGATCTTGAGGATTTCTGGGGACTGGATCCTTGTGTAGCTATCATGTCAAAATACGCGCGACCAGCAAACTTCTCGCATTTCATTTCCTCTATATTGAGCATAGCCCCATTATACCATGTGCTACTATATATAACATATAATAGTTCCTGAGCAGGATGAGCTGGGGTTTGGCCCCCAGAGGTCGAAGTTCTGAGCTGAAGTAGTTGCCCTGCCACCTCTCGGTGAGAAGTAGATGCAGCATCGCCACTAATTGGAGGAACAAAGAAGCACACGGAGCATTAGCATTAACGCCGTGGCTACTGGCTAGCCGAAGCCCACTGGATTCGTGTCTTGGTTATCTGCCAAATCAAGCAACGCCCGGTTCTAGACTTTTGGTCCGATTACGCAATGTGATCTTCGATGTAAGATTTCGAAATACAACGCGCGTATTATCTCGGTATTTCAGGTATCTTATACTAACGCAAGCTTACGGCTTGACTTCGCGTATTGCTGGTGTAATATACTAAGGCATCAAGGATGGATTCACCTCGCATCCACTTCACTCGCCTACGTGACTGCTATACACGAGATTAATTTATAATGGGCAGCAATACCCCTCGTTCCCAACCGGATACTTGAGCTCTTGATGGCTCTATTGTTAAAATTGTTTCATTTTGGAACCTTTGTGCAATTCTTGTGACTTGACCAAGGCTTTATCTTCCCCTGCTTCTCATTAGGACATGGCTTCCTTGCACGAAACCCTATCCCACCGATTGGCAGACGCTGCCGAGTTGGTGGAGTATGGCTGGCAAGAGAGGAATGACTGGAACGTGAGATTCACTGTTCTGGGTAGCATCGCCATCATTTCCTTTGTGTCATGGCTCTTTAGCCCAAAAACCGTCAAGGCTCCCTATGCTGGCTACCGTAGCGCTTGGGAACCAACTCTCCTGCTACGGATGCGGTTCATTACTGGTGCAAGGCCAATCATTATAGACGGCTACAACAAGGTCAGTATATCTCTTGATTTGGGCTGTATATATCTGATGATATGTAGTTCAAAAGAAGCATGTTTAAGCTTCGTCGTATGGACTCGGATGTTCTCATCATCTCCAACAAATATGTCGATGAACTCCGCCAGTTACCAGAGAGCATCATCAGTCCCATTCATGCGCACATCAAGGTATGATCACTGCCTTTCCTGCTCAAACACATCTGACCGCTGCAGAATGTCATGGGCAAATACACCACGGCCGACCTGATGCTCGAAGGGAACCTCCACACTCGGGTTCTCCAGGCAAAGTTGACACCCAACCTTGTTCAATACATGGACATTGTTCAGCAAGAGATGGACTTTGCTTTTGATGTTGAAATGCCTCAATCGGATGGTAAGAAAGCAACCCGAACTTCATGATCGTCGCTAACAAATCCAGATTGGACCGAGGTGCAGATTGGCGATATCATGTTGCGCATAATCGCCCGGATCTCTGCTAGAACCTTTGTTGGACTCCCTCTGTGCCGTAATGAGGAGTGGCTACACACTTCAATCCACTACACCGAGAATCTCTTCATGACGGCTTTCGCTCTACGGATGATGCCCACATTTCTCCACCCCTTCCTTGTCTGGTTCCTGCCTTCCTGGTACCGTGTGCATAACGACCTCAAGACTGCAAAGAAGTTGATCGTCCCCCTTGTCAAGGAGCATGCTGTCAATATTGCGGCCAGTAACCCCGAGGGTGATGATACGGTGCTCAAGTGGATGATGGGCATGGCTCAGGACGCGAACGAAGCCAACCCCAACAAGCTCGCTCATCGTCAGCTACTCCTCAGTCTCGCTTCGATCCACACGACAGGCATGGCCACAACTCATACTTTGTATGATCTCGCAGCCAACCCGGAATACATCGCCGAGATGCGCGAGGAGGTTGAGAACGTCCTGATTGAAGACGGTGGAATGGCAAAGCAGACCCTGAGTAAATTCAGAAAGCTCGAATCGTTGATGAAAGAATCCCAGCGCCTCAACCCACCCAGCTACTGTAAGAATTCTTCCCCGTTACGGAGGAGTCACACTGACCGCTTTAGTGGCTTTTAACCGCACTGCCATGAAACCCATTACCCTATCCGATGGAGTCCAGATCCACAAGGGTACGCACTTTGCTGTTGCGTCGGGGCCAATTCTGCTAGACGCCGAGAACAACCCGGAGCCTGACAAGTTCGATCCTCTGCGGTTCTATCGCAAGCGCCAAAACCCCGGAGAGGCTAACAAGCATCTTCTTCCCATGACTGATAAGAATCATCTGCACTTTGGACACGGCAAATACGCCTGTCCTGGTCGATTCTTTGCAGTACTGGAGATGAAGATGATTCTCGCTCGTATTCTGCTGGATTATGAATTCAAGTATCCTGAGGGACAAGGTAGACCCAAGAACTTGACTATGGATGAGAATGTCCTTCCCGACCCTGCTGCAAGGCTTCTCGTTAGAAAGCGACAGGACAAGAACGACAAGGTGCCTACCTTGTATAAGTCTGCGTAGATCCCATGTCAATGATCGGTGTTGGACTCTATGCATGGTTATCTAAATCCTACATAAAATATGATTTGATGTGTGCCTCGTGTGTAATGATCTTAAATAATCCAGCCTGAACAATGCCTGTACTTCCATTCGCAATCAACTTAGATCGACGTGTCTCCACGCCTTTTAGCACATCCTTACGCTCAATAAACTTATAAAAACCCCCTCGACCCCCCAGTTTCATTTTCCCTCCTCTTCTACTCTTCTCTTTGTCATGGATTCTCTATACACTGCGGCGAACGTAACACTGGACCATCTCACCTTCACAATGCGCCAAACTGGGGTCCCAAGTCCCCTAGATGAGATCTTCTCAGCAGCACTCATATTTGCCTTATTGTCTGGAATAATTGCCAACATCAGCTACTGGGCGCTGGACAAGAAGCCAGTCCCATCGAAAACAGAAAATAAACCTATCGCCATCCCCAGAGTGGGAAAAGATCCCAATGAGATTGGCATGGCTGCAGCTCGTGCAGACTTCCTTCGGAATGGATACCAACTCATTCGCGAAGGTTACAAACAAGCATGTAACCCGTTTATCATTCCATTCGTTCCAATTGTTCTCTAACTTTGTGTAGTATAAAAATTCCGCTTTCGTCGTACAGACCGCAGACATGGAACGAGTTATTCTCTCCAACCGCTTTGTCAATGAGCTTCGTTCCCTGCCCGAGGACGTTCTGAGTCTGCGTAAAGCCATGAGCGAGAGACATTTTGGCTCATACACGACATTGAACATTATTCAACTGAGTCATCTTCAGAATGATGTCTGTCGCCACCAATTGCAGCAGAATCTCGGTATGTGCTCTGAATATCCATCTGGACTTTCTTCTAATCTCCAGAAGGAAGCTTGGTTCCTGTGATGTATGAGGAAATGAAATACGCTCTCTCCCAGCGGTTGGCTCAGTGTGATACACAGAGTAAGCCCCTCAGCCCTACCATCTGATCCTATCCTAACCGCTCAGGTTGGCAAACGGTCAATGTTTACCAGACCGTTCTTGGCTGCGTTGCCCAAGTCACCTCTCGGGCTTTTGTTGGGTTCCCCTTGTGCCGTGACCCCAAATGGCTCGAAACAGCCGTTGGCTACACTGGCGATGTCTTCGCAGTATCGCAAGATCTACGAGACAAGCACTGGTTGGCACGGCCATTCATCTACATTTTTCTGCAATCTCGCAAAAGACTTCAGGCTCGCATCCAGGCGGGTCGAAGCATGTTAATTCCTCTTCTCCAGGCACGAGCAGATAAATTGCCAGAAAAACCTCAGTCGGATCTCTTGCAGTGGATGACGGAAAGTGCTCAAGGCGCCGACAAGTCTCCGTATCGACTGTCTGACAAGATCCTATTTCTATGTCTAGCTTCCATCCATACCAGTTCCTCCACAGCGGTACACACCCTCTACGATCTCTGCCAGTACGCAGATGACTGTGTCCCCGTTCTTAGGGAAGAGATCACCCGCACTATCGCGGAGGACGGCCTCACCCTGGCATCCATCAATAAGATGAAGAAACTCGACAGTTTCATCAAAGAGTCCCAGCGCATTAACCACCCCGGAACTTGTATGACACCTTACCTCCCCCAATTTGCCCTGTAAGCCCACTAACCGCCCCCAGTGGCCTTTAACCGAAAGGTGGTCAAACCCATCACTCTGTCCAACGGCGTCCGACTACCCTCCGGATCCTTCCTCTCCATGCCATCCGCCGAAATCGCCCGGGACCCAGCGAATTACGTCAACCCAGAAGAGTTCCAGCCGTGGCGCTTCGAGCAGAAGCGAAGTGTCTCCCCCTCAGAGGCAAACAAGCACCAATTCGCCAGGTAAGTGGGGATACGATAAGAAACATCACGTCACAGACACAGCCCCTCCTGACGCGCAATTCTTCTAGCACGAGCGTCGATTCTCTCCCGTTCGGTATGGGTAAGTTTGCTTGCCCCGGGCGTTTTTTTGCCGCCGGGATGATCAAAATCCTTCTGATCATCCTTATCACCGAATACGAGTTTCAATTCCCCGGTGAGCAGAAGAAGCGTCCGGCGAATACCTATCTCGATGAGCGGATTGCGCCGAGCACGACCCAGGGGATGCAGTTCAGGCGTGGAATCCGCCAATGATTAACATTGTTGGAAGAAGCTGGACTGTGACCGTATGAATACAAGATGGTACTTTTGCGGAGCTAGAAAACCAGATACGGATGTTGCAATATATGACACTAGATATCCAATTAGGAGAGGGTAGACACGAGGTGTCGTAATTGCTGAGATGAGACAATTCGAAGGAACGTGGCCGGGGGGATCATCCTGCAGAATTTCAAGCAATCTTGGCTTCGTTGACTCCGATCGAACGGCATAATACTAGGCGGTATTGTGAGTATTGAAAAATACTCGCTGTAACGTAGGTTACACTACATGTCCGCTGCGGGATCCTGCCGTTACGCCTTGGTCGGCTCTGCACGACATACAGGGACAGTGATCCTGCTTAGAAGAGTAAGAAAATAGTCAAGACAGTAGCGCGACAAACACTTGTATAGAAGTTTCGATACTCTGAGTCAACCGCGGTAATCCATGTTGTATGAGCGTTTTCCCATCTCGGTATCTTCTCTTCCGTACTACCTGATACTCGTCCGTCTATCAACAAAATGGCATTCAACCAATTTATCCAAAGTCTGGACCTCAGCAACAACGAGGCCCTCAAAGTCCGGGCCCTACTCCAGTCCAAAGTCACCGATAGCCTTGAGCAGGTAGCTACCAGCAGCACCGGTCAGAACGTGGCGCTAGCATCATCCATCTCAAAGATCGTCTTCCGCGAGAACATCGGCTGGATAGGGCCCGAATCCGAAACCTACATCGCCACATGCGAAGCAAACTGGTCCGCCACCTGTCACTTGAACCCCTCATGCATCATCCAGCCCGCAGACAAGCACGATGTAGCCAAGGCCCTCCGAATCATCACTACTCTCAAAGTCCCCTTTGCAATCCGCAGCGGCGGCCACAACCCTAATCGGGGATGGGCCAGCGCCGGTGAGAACGCAATCCTGATCGACATGAACCGCATCTGCGATGTGGTTCTCAGCCAGAACAAGAAGACTGTGGAGATTGGCCCCGGAAACCGCTGGCAGAAGGTGTACGAGACGCTGGACGGATCTGGGGTCTCTGTCATCGGTGGACGCACGGGCGATGTTGGCATTGGCGGGCTGATCCTCGGGGGCGGGTTTCCGAGTTTCTCAAGCGAGTATGGTCTGGCGTGTGATAATGTGAGAGCTTTTGAGGTGGTGCTTTCGGACTCGTCGATTGTTAATGCTAGTCGGACGGAGAATCCGGACCTGTTTTGGGCTCTCAAAGGCGGCGGTTCTAATTTTGGTATGACCAGAAAGCCTTCATGGATATCGTTCGCTTTTTTGACTAATTGGCCAGGTATTGTCACCAAGTTCACCTACTGGACTGTCCCAATTGATAAGATCTGGTTTGCCGCCCGTATTTACGAACCCTCGGTCAACGGTCAGATTCTCAAGGCAATTGAGGAATGGCAAAAGGCTGCCGAGAATGAGTCCCGGGGATCAATCATCCACCATATCGGACACAAACGAACGCTGCTGGGTTGGATCTACTCCTCGCCTGTGGAGTTCCCTCCGCTATTCGAGATGTTCTATGACATTCCGTATGAGTCGTCGTTCGTGGAGTCGACCATTGGCACTATTCTCGATTTTACCAAAAGCACATCCAACAGGGTTCTAGGAACACCGCAGAAGCTGAGGTTGGTCTGAGTATACCGTGTCAGTATTTCTATCTTCTAACTGATGAATGTAGACGCGATGCGTTTGGAATAACCACCCGACCCAGCGCCGACTTCTACACGCTGGCATACGACCGCTGGCGTCAGGTTACGGACGAGCTCTATGAACAGACTGGGTGTGATATGGGCATGGTGGTGCAGCCACTGACCACATCCGCGATGAAGATCGGCCGGGAGAATGGAGGAAACGCGCTGAACACAGCGGTGGAGCCTCAACAATGTAAGACCATGACCTACGCTTCCATGACCTATGCTAACTCCACAAGGGATGTCCTATCTGGCACAGTGGGTGAAGGAAGACGACGACGAACGCGTTCAAAGAGCGGTGTTCGAATTGCGTGATTATTTGCGAGAGACTGCAGTGCAAATGGACATTTTGCTGCCGTTTGTCTTTATGAATAATGCGACTTTTGCGCAGGATCCTCTGACCGGCTACGGAGCTCAACACATCGCGCGGATGAAGGAGGTGAGCAGGAAGTACGACGCCGAGCAGGTGTTCCAGACTCTACAGGGTGACGGGTTTTTGCTCCGAAAGGTCTAGCCACGGGGCGGGGAAAGCCAGTCGCTATTAATTTCTCTTGAGTCTCATAGTTAAAAAAATATAGCATGAGAAACAAAGACATCCTCATTGGCCATATATGGCTCACTTCGGAGTAGCCGGTGTCGCATGAAGATAGGGGGTTATGCAGCCCAGTAGGGCAAAAGTATCATGATCAGATTAGTCTAGTGGTAGATTTCGCATCTTACGGTATGTTTAGGGCTCTGTGTATTCCGGTAAAATACGTTGTATCAAAGTATTACCGGCTCCCATCCTTCAGAGGAACGCATCATCCTGGGCCGCCCCACTTCCCATTGCTTAACCGTTGGGATATTGATCCTTCTTGAGCTCAGACCTCGGGGCAGCCCCCCCCCGCCGGAGCTTGTTTAATCTTGACGATCCTACCTCAACGCAATTTATAATCTCTAAAACTCCTTCATGGTCCGGGGTACGATTCCTTTCAAGGCAACAGGAATACGAAATTCTCCGCACCTCCTTTCGATACGGATACGGGAGCAGGTGCGAAATATATTAAACATGTTCGTTGTTTTAGCCTATCTAGAAGGGGAGGCTTCTCCTCTCTGATCCTTCTCATGCTAGCGTTTCGTTGGGTAGATTGCTACATTGCCACCGAGGTGGTGAATGGGGCCGACTATGCACCGTATTCGACCACACAGTGCATGCCCACTTTTTTCCTTCTTTTTTTTTCTTTTCCTTTTTGTGGGGGGATCCATCAGCGGATGCAATCTACGTGATCACAAGGCTTACTTCCAAGCGGTGGAGTCGCCGAGGCTAGGCTATACTCGTGGAGTATCTGGTAGACCAGCGATTCTGACACGGTCAGCATAGCCTCAACACTAATACATTCCTCCGATACGACATAAGCACGCCAAAGCTGAGATGCCTTCAGGTTTACATTGGTGGTTTTTTTTGGATTACGTGGTTATGGCCTGGACTTTAAAAAGGATCCGTCAACGGAGCTCCCGATGGAGGGCTTCGCGACAGTCTGGATATCATCGAGATCATCTATCTACTTCTCGTATCTCTGAGAACTTTATTCATTGATACAATGCGTGTCGCTTCGGTCAGCCTCAAGGCGGCTTTGATTGCAGTTCTACATTTCAACAATGTAGCTGCTGCGGGCGATAATTCCCTGTATTCAGAATTGCTGAATGTGGCCGGCAGTCTTGGCGAGACGCAGCCTCAGTCTGATATTTCGCCCGTGGTTGAACTGGCAAAGAAGAACAAGGACAAGCTGGAGCAGATCTCTACTCACGGTAAAACCGATGCTGTCACGGCTTGCGATGTGTTTGCCACTTTGTTTCCCGGCAGATACGCGGACAAGAGCAGCGCTGACTATGCGGCTGAGGTGGAGCGACCAATGTATGTGTTTAACAGAGATGAAAATGGCACATACTGATCGTTCTAAGTTCTGGAACCTGTTGGCTTAAGTCGACCTGTTTTCTTGAGGCTCATACGACCTCCGATGTTGCGTTTGGCCTCAAAATTGTGACTACGCTAGGAGTCAAGTTTGCGACGCGCAGTGGCGGTCACCAGCAGAATGTCGGTTTTTCCAGTATTAAAGACGGTGTGGTACTTGATCTGAGCCGTCTCAACTCGAGCAGTCTCAGTAAGGACCACAAAACAGTCCGGCTGGGAACTGGAAACCGATGGGGTGAGGTCTACAAGGGTTTGGAAAAGTACGGGCTTGCTGCCGTTGGGGGACGCTCTGGCGATGTTGGCGTTGGTGGTTTGATTTTAGGAGGTAGGCTTATGTATCAATGTACATCAACCACTCTTGCTAACAGGGCCCAGTTGGAATCCCGTTCTTCTCCTCCAAATACGGCTTTGCCTGTGACAATGTCCAGCAGTTTGAAGTCGTGCTGGCCAATTCGACCATCGTCAACGCCACTGCCAACTCCCATCCCAACCTCTTCAAGGCCCTCAAAGGTGGTGGACCCAACTATGGCATTGTGACTCACTTCACCCTCTACACCATTCCCACCAACATCTGGTACCACGTCGCCCAGTATAACGAGTCCGACTACAAGCAGGTCCTCTCTGCCATCGTTGCCACACAAGCCAAGATGGAAGACGACAGCAACGCCGGTATCCTTTTCTCCGGAAGCAACGGCACCATGATGGTTGGTCTGCTCTACGCGGAGCCCACTGCCAACCCCCCAGTATTCTCAGCTTTCGACTCTCTCAAGCCTGTCCAGACACTTGCGCCTCCCACCATCGGCACCATTCCCAAGCTAGTCGACGTCTTTACTGCGAACTCCCCCACAGCCCGGTATCTATCTTTTGCCATCAGCTACGAGACAGACCTCGACTTGTACAAAAGCGCCTACGGCTCGTTCATCAGCCGCCAACACTTCACCTCTCCTACCAAGGGCGCTCTGCAGTACGGCATCCAAACCATCACCAAGGCCGCCGTCCAAGCAGGCGACAAGCGCGGCGGTAACTGGCTAGGAATGAAACCCGTCAGCACCAACTGGTGGCACGTCGTCGCCGCCTGGTTCGACGAAAAAGATGACAAAGCGGCCCTTGCAGCGTCGACCGACATGACGAAAAACATGACCAACTTGGCTACGGACGCGGGCAAGTACCTCGACTTCCAGTTCCAGAACGACGCGGATGTCTCGCAGAGTCCGCTTAAGAGCTACGGAGAGGAAAATTTCAAGAAGTTCGCTGCTGTCGCTGCCAGCTATGATCCGCAGCAGGTGTTCCAGAAGTTGCAGAATTCGGGGTTCAAGATATCGGCTGCTTAGAATATTGCTTAGAGTGCTGCTTCGCTATATACTTGTGTCGGTATACAATAGATAGTCGATAGGTGCCATTACGGCATTTCTCGTAAACTCACAAGATACATATCTTATCTGTGTTTATTCGTGCGTTGAAAGTATCCTGAGGGCTAATTATAGCACACTCATGTCGGAATGTCAAAAGGTGGAGGCCGTCAACTCCCATCTCGGAATAGTTGAAGATATCCCGATAATGATAGGTCTGATTATGCCGAACTTTTCGTAAGATGGATCAAAGTCTGATATTCATACTCTTGCTATGCGTACTTAAATGTGAGTCCAGTGTTCTCTTCCTCTACAGAAATCTCCCCTCTCAGATAATATCTCCCCTCACCGGCTCCAGCGTCTCCCAGATGCGCTCAAACGTATCCAGACACTCCTGCGGCAAAGGACCCTGGCGGATACTCTGAACATTTGACTTAATCTGCTTGATCGAACTGGCCCCAAGGATGATTCCGTCATTCGAACCGAGTGAGGAATGATAGTACGCCCACCGCATCGCAGCATCAATCGTCGTGATGTCAAGAGCGCGCGTCGTTTCCTCCAGCTGCTTGAGCGCATCATGCAGTGGTTTCTGATTGTAAAGACTCTGCATTAACTTGCCGATGGGACTATCGGTGTCAAAGCGGGTTCCTTCGGCGTTGCCATTCGTGAGCTTGCCGGACAAAAAGCCGGAGGCTAGGACTCTGCAGCGTGGGCTCTATCAGTATTTTATCGGCACGGTGAGCTGGAGCACAACATACCGGAATGCGTTGTAGGCGATGCCGTGTTTCTTCAGGATCGGGAGGAGCTTCTTTTCCATGCCCCGGTTGACGGCACTGTAGTCGCCCTGGTAGACCGTGGGCTTGATAAAGCCGTTGGCCTCGCAGATGTCGATGAACTCCTGCAGCAACTCGGGTTGGAAATTCGAGACGCCGAGCTAGAAAACAGACATTAGCTATGTATTCACATAGTCTTGTTTGTGGACGTATTTGAATGTTACATTTTTGAATTTTCCAGCCTTGTGCAGATCGTTAAACGTCTCTGCCTGTTCTTTCAACGGAGTGGCTAGGTCTGGAAAGTGGATATGGAGAGTGTTGACCTGGTCGACACCCATACGCTGCAAACTGGTGTTGATGGACTTTTCGATCGCAGCTCTTTCCAACTCGCCCTGATGGTCCGGGGACAGTGTGAGGATCTTGGTGTCGATCGTGAAGCCCTGGGCCGCAGCTTTGGTCTCTCCCAGCAGTTCTTCCGAGCGCCCAGGCGAGGTGGGCGGGTATCTGCCGGCGGTGTCGAGGTGGGTGATATTGTTCTCTTTGAGACAGTCCAGGACTTCCTGCACGTCTTCAAGGCTGACGAAACTCATGCCAAACGAGGCAGCGCCGAAAATGAGCTTAGGAGAACCCATATTGCTGATGGTTGTTGTTGGTGGTGGCTGATGATGGATCGAACGGGGGGAGGAGGAGGGGCAATAAATACTATGGACGACCGTGAACTAAAACCGGATGAGAAACTTCCGGTGCATTTCATAGTTGGATATAATCCTAGTCGTAAACTTGAGTTTCTATTGGCTTAAACTATAAACATCGCATACGATTATTGCTTGTTTTTCCATGCTTACGCGAGATTACCTAGGTGGTAGGGGTATGATTGATAATCCATTCTACGGTACCATCTCCATCGTAATATTGGATACTACTCACAGCGATGGAGCCGGGTCTAATCTCTTCAACACCATCTGCTGCGTCCGATCCGGAGTTCGTTTCTCGCCTAGTATAACATCCCCCGGCCGATCTGTCTGACCTTCAGGATATGCAATATCATACTGCACGAGCAATGCCATCACCACCAGTTTTACCTGTGCTGCCGCCCAGAATCGACCAGGACAGGCAAATTTGCCAAATCCCCACGCCGGCCCATCTCTGTCGGATGCAGCAAACTGGTACCGGGCTTCTTCTTTGATCTGGCGCAGCTTGTAAAATCGGTATCCGTCGAAGGTCTCGGGGTCGGGGTACCGTTCGGGGTCTCTGCACATGGGATAGATAGGCATCGAGATGAAGGTATTTTTGGGAATGGTGATATTGTTGGATAGAGTCACCGGTTTGGTGACTTGGCGATTGAATAGCACTGACCAGTTAGACACATGTGGAGGCGAAGAAGATAAGGAGTACTTACTTAAATCCATCGGGCTCAGACGCTGGCTTTCTTTCATGAAACTATCCAGTTTCTTCAGGTTCGCCAGAGTAGAAGCTTTTATGATACCGTGTACTTTGATAGCCTCAACTATCTCCTCCCGTATGGGCTGGATATACTCCGGGTGATGGCACAAATCCAAAATGACATTTACTGTGGTGTGGGCCGTCGAATGGATAGCGGCCATGTTCAAAAAGGGCATCCTCTTGGCCAGTCGCGTATTATCCGTATCAGGGCCCTTGGCCGTATCGATCAGCCACTGTATCATGTCCGCGTGCTCTTTACTGTCCGTCTTTCGACGCTGCTCGAATATCGGGAGGAGGATTTCGCAGATCTTGCCGAATCGCCGTTGAAGCTGCTTGTACGACTCGAGCCGCGGCGCAATGATTGGATGCAGGAACTTGTAGTGTTTTTGGAGGTCGCTCACCACGGCACCTATGTCGCCTGTGTAGGCACTGACTGTTGACAGCCATTCCGGATCTCTACACAGATCAGGTCCGACAAACATGCGAGCGGTCGAGGCGGTGACGACTTCTAGGATGGTATAGTACATGGGGACCGTATATGCTCCTACCTTACATTAGCCACTGGACTTGCCGGTTGTGACAATCCACTTACCATTGACATCTTTTGCTTCATTGACTTTTCCTCGGAGTGCATGTACGATCTCGTCGTAGACCGGCTGTGCCAGTCGACCAATATTCTGCGACAAAGGACCAGCGCAAACATCGTATCCGAGCAAGCCTTCATCTGCAATGTCCATTCCTGTATATTTGCCCGAATATCGCACAGTGGCCGTCAACTTGAGATGGCTGCGCGGCACTTGATTGAAGTCGCTCATGTACTTTGCAGGTATCATCAACCGATCCATATTGGTCGTCCATATATAGTATAGCGAATCTTTGTACTGCCAGCTGTCAGCCTTTCTTTTCTCACAATCTTGCCATATACAGGTGTTTACCTTGGCATATCCCTCATTGACCATTTCAACACTCCTCTGGTAGAATTCACCTTGGGACGTATTTCCCAGCAGCGTTGGCTTTGGCCCGATTCGAGGAATATTCAGTTTTGAACTGAACCAATTTTGGTAAGCCAGCACAGTGGCAGCACCGAGTATCCCCAGCCATAGCCAGGGAACTGCAGCAATTGACTCAATAGAGGCAGACATGGTGTTGTCTAACAGATCGCTCTTAAGGTCACCAAAGCAGTTTATCTGGGTCTGAGTATTGGGACAATGACGGGACCAAATGCCAATCACTCCATTTGAGTGACTGTTTGGGGGATTCGAATAGCGCCATACATATCCTTGCAGCTTTGTAGTCCTGAACAGACATGTTACAGCCGACTGTATGAAGTATTGTATGTATGGTATTAAACCCAAATGAAAAATACCAGCGGTAATCAATCAGAATAAGCACTAGTACCCATACCCAGATCTATATCAGAATAAACTATATAACAAGCTCTCCTCACGTTAGCCTTATGCAGTAATCTGCGTAAGATTTTAGGGCCAGATAAGAGATATCGCAATATAAGAAGCCAAGCGATGCAAGATTCTATTTGCGGAATCCAGTCGACGATGCAAGCTAATGCTGCAAGCGCTCGTATCTTTTGAATTAGATATAGGGTTCTTGGTCCGTTCTTCCGTCGAGTATTGTTACATACGTGGTTATCAACATGCTTACCGCGAGGAATCCGGACCGTGCCGTTTGCTTGTATTGATGATGGCGCTGGAAGGATCACTCGAAGGATGAGACAACGGCATCATTGCGACATCGGAGGAAGGACTTCAGCTGAGAAGGGCGTGTTACTGAGCTTAGCCTAGTTGGGTGATGGAGTCGGCGGTCATAGATGCTGTCGTATGAAGCCGGGTGCCTGGAAAGGTGTCATTTACTATCAGTATTGCTCAAGGTGGCGGAGTAATATTGGGATGACGCCTGAAGTGGGAATCTGTTCTGCATAATTGACCTCTTCTTTCTTCCTTTTTTTTTTTTTTT